>NC_053024.1:231648209-231950797 GCF_003073215.2 Triticum urartu | reverse complement strand
GTGGGCTTTTCTTGTTTTTCTTTTCTTTTGTTTTACTTTCACCTTTCTTTTTATTTATATTCTTTTCTGTTTTAAATCATTTTAAAATATTTAGGCATTTTCTAAAAATGAGTTTTCTCCACAATAATTACCAGTGCAATATTTGACACCCACCGAACATTTTGTTTCAATGTTTGAAAACTTCTGTTGTTTGTCATATTTTGAATTGATTTTTGAATTGGTTTTGATCTAACAAGAGATTAGCAACAGTGACGGAGGTGACATGGCATCATTAGCATGGGTTTATTGTAGCATAATTATCCAGGCGTTATAAAACTCCTCCACTACAAGAAATCTCGTCCCGAGATTTTAGTAGCTAGAGGGAAACAGTGTGGGGTATTCATCACGCAGGTGATCCTCGCATTCCCAAGTGGCTTGTTCTTCAGAGTGATGTGACCACTGGACCTTGAGGAATTTGATCGCCTTTTGACATGTGCGGCGTTTAGCTTGGTCGAGAATGCGGACCGAATGCTCTTTATAGGAGAGGTCCTGTTGAAATTCGAGCACTTCATGATCCACTGCTAAGATTGGGTCCTTGAAGCAGCGGCGAAGCTGTGACACGTGGAACACATCGTGAACCTTAGAAAGGTTCGGTGGAAGCTCCAGTTGATATGCCACTTTTCCACGCCTTTCGAGAATAGTGAAGGGACCGATATAGCGAGGAGCTAGCTTGCCCTTGATCCCGAAGCGGTGAGCACCCTTCATTGGTGTAACTCGAAGATAAGCCTTTTCGCCAGGTTGATAGACCATGTCTTTGTGATGACGGTCATACTGACTTTTCTGACGTGACTGAGCAGTCTTGAGATTCTCGCGAATAATGCGGACTTGTTCTTCGGCCTGTTGGATAATATCCGGACCAAAGAGTGGACGTTCCCCAGTTTCTGACCAGTTCAGAGGGGTCCGACACTTTCGTCCATATAGCACTTCGAAGGGGGACATCTTCAGACTAGCTTGATAGCTATTATTATAAGAGAACTCGGCATATGGAAGAGATTCCTCCCATTTCTTGCCGAAGGAAATTACACAAGCTCGAAGCATGTCTTCAAGAACTTGGTTGACATGTTCAACCTGTCCTTGCGACTGAGGATGAAACGCAGTACTGAACGACAGATGAGTTCCCATAGCTTCTTGGAAACTTGCCCAGAATCTTGAAGTGAATAAGCTGCCACGGTCCAAACTGATAACCAGTGGAATACCGTGAAGTGAAACAATTCTGGACATGTAGAGAGTTGCAAGTTTACTAGCCATGATTGTTTCTTTGACCGCCCGAAAATGTGCAACTTTAGAAAGCCGGTCAATGATGACAAGAATAGCATCATTACCTTTCTGCGATTTGGGAAATCTAGTGATGAAATCCATTTCAACATGGTCACATTTCCATTCAGGAATAGAGATAGGTTGCAGAGTTCCAGCAGGCCTTTGATGTTCAGCTTTGATACGACGGCAAACGTCACACTCATCAACAGAACGAGCAATGTTTTGCTTCATATTAGACCACCAAATGTCTTGGTACATATTTGTACTACCAGGATGGATGGACAGAGGCGTATCATGAGCTTCTTTCATAACCTTTTTAGTCTGATCCAGGTTTTCCTCGAACATGGTACCATTAGGAGGCCTTTGAAGTACAAGGCGTCATCATCGGCGATAGTGAAGAATGAGGGCTTTCCTTCTACGAGATGGCGTTTAATCTTCTGGACTTCAGAGTCATAACCTTGAATAGTTTTTATACCATCAACGAGATCTGGTACGATAACCAGGGCATTTAGAGAACCCTTAGTAACAACACGGAGATTCATCTTCTGAAACTCTGGGGGAGGGGGAGCGAGCGCTCCAGGAGGAACAATATGAAGGTTCAGCTTTCTAAATTCTTCGACAAGCGAAGGCTGAACCTTGTGAACCTGGAGGTGGTTGCAGTAAGACTTGCGGCTGAAGGCATCAGCCATTACATTAGCCTTGCCGGGGGTATAGGATATACCCACGTCAAAGTCTGCAACAGTCTCCATCCATCTCTGCTGACGGAGGTTCAGATCTGGCTGAGTAAATAGATACTTCAGACTTTGGTGGTCGGTGAAGATCTCGCAACGATTACCGAGAAGGTAATGTCACCACTGCTTTAGAGCATGAATGACAGCAGCAAGCTCCAGGTCGTGAACTGGGTAGTTTTCTTCATGAGGGCGCAGTTGACGAGAGGCATAAGCAATCACTCTGTGCTCCTGCATTAGGACACAGCCTAATCCTTGATGGGAAGCGTCGCAGTAAATGACGAAGTCCTTCTTAGTATCAGGTGGAGCAAGCACTGGGGCAGAAGTCAACTTGTCTTTGAGCGCCTGGAAACTTTCCTGACACTTGTCTTTCCATTGGAACTTTACACCCTTATGCAACAGATTAGTCAGAGGCTTGGCAATCTTGGAGAAGTTCTCGATGAATCAATGGCAATAGCTGGCGAGACCGAGAAAACTTCGGACTTGCTTGACATTCTTCGCGGGAGTCCAATCGAGAATAGCTTGAACTCATTCAGGGTTGACGGCAATACCATCCTTGGAGATGACATACCCAAGATAGGTTACTTCGGGGAGCCAAAATTCACACTTGGAATACTTAGCATAGAGTTGATGCTCTCGAAGCTTCTCCAGCACAAGAGAAGATGTTCAGCATGTTCTTATTTGTTCTTGGAAAATACAAGGATATCGTCCAAATAAACCACGACGAACTTTTCGAGGTAATCCATGAATATATAGTTCATCAGACGAGAGAAAGCAGCTGGAGCATTCGTTAAGCCGAATGACATGATGGTGTACTTGTATGATCCATACCGAGTCACGAAGGTGGTCTTTGGGATATCCTCTTCACAAACACGGATCTGGTGGTAACCCAACCTCAAGTCGAGTTGGGAGAACACTGATGAGCCAGCCAGTTGATCATAAAGATCAATGATCCGAGGAAGAGGATATTTATTCTGAATGGTAGCTTGGTTTATAGTACGGTAGTCTTGGACTAATCGGTTCGTCCCATCCTTATTCTTAACAAAGAGAGAAGGTGCTCCCCAAGGAGAGCAACTAGGGCGAATGAAACCTTTGCTAAGAGATTTGTCGATTTCCTCCTTAATCTTAGTGAGTTCATGTGGCGGCATCTTGTAGGGTCGTTTGGCTATAGGTGTGGTGCCTAGTTTCAAGTCGATGATGAATTCGATAGCTCTAGCAGGGGGAATCCCTGGAAGTTCTTCCGTAAAGACATCTTGGAATTCAAGAACGATGGGAATGTTTTCAATGCCCTCGAGTAGTGCAGCGTTCAACGCATTCAAGGCATAAAGCCGTGCCTCGGCATTCTGAACTAGATGAGCTTGGTAAGCAATTATTTCATCAGAAGGGTGTAGCAGATAGACGATCTTAGTGGCGCAAACTATAGAAGAAGTATGCGCTTTCAACCAATCCATTCCCAGAATGAGGTTGATGCTACAGGACTTCAGAACGATGGGAGAGACAAGGAATTCCAGTCCTTCGATTTCAACGGGGATGTCGTTGCAAATCATGGAGGTCCGACATTGGCCCGCGGGAGTGTGTACTAGTAGCGAAGTGTTCATGTCCTCGCTTTTAATGCCATGCATGAATGCAAAATCTTCTGACATGAATGAATGTGATGCAGCTGTATCAAATAAAACAGATGCTGGTACTGAATTTACGAGGAGTGTACCCATCACGGTAGTAGGCTGGTCTAGAACTTCATTGAGATCAACGTGGTTGGCATGAACACGACCATAAGACCTGGCATTTTTGTTGCGAGGCTGGTTGCTTCCACGACCAGCTGCAGGAAGGGCCAATTGATTCTGGTTCTGAAAATAGTTCCTGGCGAGGTGACCTGGTTGGCCACACTTGTAGCACAGACCATTATTGGGAGTGGGAACAGGAGCTCGGGGTGGTGGAGCTGGAAGTCTTGGTTGCCTAGTTGGTGGGGGAGGCAGACGTGGTGCAGCATAGGACTATCTTGGAGCAAGTGCAGTTGGCTGGTACATGCTGTTGGGAATCCATATCCTATGCTTCTGAGAGGACGGGCCCGAAGATGAGCCCTTGTCACGGTTGCGCCTGTGAGAGCTCTGGTGTTCCTGCAGACCATTTCCGACATTGATGGCCTTGTTCACCAAGGTGGCGAAATCAGCAAAGTCATGCACTGAAAGTGCGAGCTTGATGTCAGCTTGAAGGCCATCACGGAACTTCTCATGTCTACGTGCATCAGTTGCAATGTCTTCTTCATCATAGCGGGACAAGTCCAAAAACTCCCGTTGATAAGCTTCCATAGTTTTGTTGCCCTGGGTGAGGTTGCGGAACTCGTGCTTCTTCCGGTCCATGACTCCCTGAGGAATGAAGCGGGCACGGAAAGTAGCTTGGAAGTCTGGCCAGGTGATGATTGTTCCAACTGGCAAAGTACGCCTATGGCTGTCCCACCATTGAGCAGCGGGTCCTTTCAGGAAGAAGGAAGCAAAGGTGACATAGTTAGCAGGGGCTACATCAGCAGACTCCATCTCATAGGTGATGTCACGGAGCCAGTCCTCAGCATCCAGAGGCTGAGTTGAGCTGCGATACACCGTTGGGTTGAGGCGCATGAAATCTTGCAGAGTCACTTGGGCTGGCTGCTGGTTCATATGGGGGCGAGGAAACTGAGCCATCATATTTTCCATCAATTGGCGGTTCAGCTCGAACTGTTGGATCATACCAGCCATGTACTCAGGCGGTGGTGGGGCATGGCCACCACGACCACGACCACCTAGTCTAACCATCCTGCTTATATATAATAGGGGTAGTTCAGCATTGAGAAATTGCAAGGACAAGAATCATTCATGATGAAACATGCATAATGAAAGGAACATGATAGATACTACATAGTAGTTGGCATATCTTACAAAAGAGATCATGCACAGAGTTTGATACACCGAGTTCAGTACATAGCCTAAGAACATCATAGGCGGCACGCAGGCTCGCAATGATTGCATCTAACACTAACAAGAAAGCCTACATTAGTCCCAGGAGGAACTGTGGAGGTTGGTGTAGCCTAACAGTTGGTAGTGACGCGACGGGAAGTCCTCCGCGTGAGTAGCCTGGGGTCCACGGATACTCTGGTGCGGAACCCGACGTGCAGGTGGCAGGAGAGGACCAAGTGCGGGAGAGTAGCCTCCCACATCTGGCCAGCTGATGCCCTGGGACATCACGGTCCTGGCAGGGTAGATCACAGAACGTGACAGATCACCAGATCGGACAGAGGGGTGCAACAGCGTCAGAGCACCGTACAGGTGCTGACGGGTGGTGTACAACTCGTGGCGAAGAGCTCGGTTAGCTCTATCCAGCCCATCAACATGCAGAACTAGGTTCTGATGGTAGAAGGGCTCTCGGGTGACAGTGGAGTAGGCAGCAGTGTAGTATCCCTCCGCACCAACATCGGATGCGATAGCAATGTGCCTGAAGGGGGAGGTGTCCAACTCCCGGTACTCTCCACGAAGACGTGTCAGAGCAGCATAAGCAGCATCGTGGACCGCCATGTCGGTAGTCACTCCAACACCATGAGTAGTGTGCAGCACTGTAGTGGAGTCATACTCCTGAGAGTAGAGGTGGACGATGGCACGGTACTGCTCCTGGTTGAAGTCCTGGTACTCCTCATAGATGGTGTACCCAGGGTGCCAGCGATAACCCAGATAGGTCATCATCTCAACCAACACAACAGGTGATCCTGAGGCACCAATGGCCGTCGTGTGGCGCACGACCTGTCTCATGGGTTCCATCTGAAAACAAAGATGTTTCAAAGGAGTCAAATGACAGTGTGGATAATGTTCAATATACTACTCTAAATAATAGCTAGGGCTTATCCAACTTTGGGGTGAACGTGGTCATGGGATCCTAATGTTAGAGTTAGTAAAATCGTTTAACCCGAGTAGGAGAGAGTTCAGAGTCCCAGAGTAAGGATCGAGGAGTAAAAGATCCTAATACCACCCAAATGGCGACGTGGGCCCGTAAGACACACAGCCATGTTAGTAAAAAGTTTTGTAATGTCTAGACTCGACTTCGGCCAAGGAGTGTCGAAGGGGGATTCCTACAGGCAGTTGGCTCTGATACCAACTTGTGACGCCCCTGATTTGACCGTACACTAATCATACACGCAAACGTGTATGATCAAGATTAGGGACTCACGGGAAGATATCACAACACAACTCTACAAATAAAATAAGTCATACAAGCATCATATTACAAGCCAGGGGCCTCGAAGGCTCGAATACAAGGGCTGGATCATAGACGAGTCAGCGGAAGCAACAAAATCTGAGTACAGACATAAGTTAAACAAGTTTGCCTTAAGAAGGCTAGCACAAACTGGGATACAAATCGAAAGAGGCGCAGGCCTCCTGCCTGGGATCCTACTAAACTACTCCTGGTCATCGTCAGCGGGCTGCACGTAGTAGTAGGCACCTCCCGAGTAGTAGTAGTCGTCATCAACAGTGGAGTCTGGCTCCTGGACTCCAACATCTGGTCGCAACAATCGGGTATAGGAAAGGGGAAAAGGGGGAGCAAAGCAACCGTGAGTACTCATCCAAAGTACTCGCAAGCAAGGAGCTACACTACATATGTATGCATTGGTATTAAATGGAAAAAGGGGGTAACATATGTGGACTGAACTGCAGAATGCCGGAATAATAGGGGGATAGCTAGTCCTATCGAAGACTACGCTTCTGGTAACCTCCATCTTGCAGTAGAGGAAGAGAGTGGACGGTAAGTTCACCAAGTAACATCGCATAGTAATAATCCTAACCAATGATCCTCCCCTCGTCGCCCTGTGAGAGAGCAGTCGTCGGTTGTATCTGGCACTTGGAAGGATGTGTTTTATTAAGTATCCGGTTCTAGTTGTCATAAGGTCAAGGTACAACTCCAAGTCGTCCTGTTACCGAAGATCATGGCTATTCGAATAGATTAACTTCCCTGCAGGGGTGCATCACATTTCCCAACACGCTCGATCCCCTTTGTCCGGACACACTTTCCTAGGTCATGCCCGGCCTCGGAAGATCAACACGTCGCAGCCCTACCTAGGCACAACAGAGATGTCAGCACGCCGGTCTAAATCCTATTGCGCAAGGGTCTGGGCCCATCGCCCATTGCACACCTGCACGTTGCGAGAGCGGCCGGTGAGCAGACCTATCAACCTCCATTACAAAGGAAGTTACGTTACGTGGTCCAACCCGGCACGTGCCGCTCAGTCGCTGACGTCACGAAGGCTTCGGCTGATACCACGATGTCGAGTGCCCATAACTGTTCCCGCGTAGTTGGTTAGTGCGTATAGGCCAGTAGCCACACTCAGATCAAATACCAAGATCTCGTTAAGCGACCAGGGCCAGGCCCACCTCTCACCTGGGTGGTCTCAACCTTCCCTGTCGCTCCGCCACAAAGATCCACACAAAAGGCCGTCGGGAAAGTATGTCCTTCCAGCCCCCAATTCGTGAATCAACCGCGGGTACTCAACGAGCCGACCCGACTTTAGTCACAACATATATCATGTGTAATAGGTATAGTATATACCCGTGATCAACACCCGACGTGATCACGGCCCGATAGTATAGCATGGCAGACTGACAAGAATGTAGGGCTACTGATGATAATCTAGCATCCTATACTAAGTATTTAGGATTGCAGGTAAGGTAACAATAGTTGTAGCAACAATGGCAGGCTATGCATCAGAATAGGATTAACGGAAAGCAGTAACATGCTACAGTACTCTAATGCAAGCAGTAGAGAGAAGAGTAGGAGATATCTGGTGATCAAGGGGGGGCTTGCCTGGTTGCTCTGGCAAGAGAGAGGGGTCGTCAACACCATAGTCATACTGGGTAGCAGCGGCGTCAGTCTCGGTGTCTAGCGAGAGAAGAGGGGGAAGAAAAAAATAAATATTAAGCAAACAAATACATAGTGATGCATGACATGACAAGTAGCGGTGCTAGGGGTGCCCTAACGCGGTATGAGGTGGTACCGGTGAAGGGGGCAAACATCCGGGAAAATATCCACGGGGTTTCGCGTTTCCGGACAGATGAACCGGAGGGGGAAAGTTGCGTGTTCGCTATGCTAGGGATGCGTGGCGGATGAATGGGTTGCGTATCCAGATTCGTCCCATCGTTCTGAGCAACTTTCATGTACAAAGTTTTCTATCTGAGCTACGATTTATTTTATATTAATTTTAAAAGATTTAAATCATTTTTAGGCTTTATTTAATTATTTTAAATTAACATTATTCAGAACAGTGTTTACTGATGTCATCATGATGTCAGCATGACGTCAGCAGTCAACAGAAGTGTTGACTGGGTCAAACTGACGGTGGGTCCCACTAGTTATAGACTACTAACTAATTAACCAATTTAATTAGTTTAAATAAAAGATTAGTCAGGTTAATTAATTAATTAGGCTAATCTAATCAGGATTAATTAAGTTAATTAATTAATTTAGTTAATTAATTAATTAAATTTATTTATTATTATTATTTTTAATCTTCTTTTTTTAAAACGTTCTGAGCTGGTCCCCGTTGTCATAGGCCCTAGGGGCCTTAGCAGGCGCCGGCGGTTAGTGGGTTCGGGCGCAACGGGTGCCCAGCACCCGTTCGTTCGGGCGCACGCCCAGGGGCGGTTGCGGCGGCCGGCAACAGGGAGGCGTGGGCGCGGGGGCTGCAGCGGCGACGAGCAGGGACGGCGGCTCGCCGGTCGAGCGGGGAGTGCGGCCGCGGGGGTGATCGAAAAAGGGGGTGTACGGCCAGGAGCGAGAGAGGGTGCGGCGGAGCAAGCGGTGGGCATTGCCGGTCGCGACCACCGCGTGGGTGCGCAGCCAAGGCGAACGGCGGACGATGCCACTGCGGTTGCGCGGCGAGAGAGGCACGGGGCGCGAGCGACGTGCGTGTGCAGCGGAGCGAGGCGAGCGAGGCACGGGTGGCTGCAGCGATGCGGGGAGCGAGCACAGCGGTGAGCCACGGGGCAGGGGCAGGCCAAGCGGGCGTCGCATGGGGGGCACACAGAAGCAGCGGGGCGAGGCGACGACGGAGGCGGGGCGGCGTGACCGGAACGAGGTGGGAGCCTCGGCGGGCGTAGCCGGACGCGGCCACCGTGCGGTGGAGCGGCGCTAGGCGGGCAGTGGCGAGCAGCGGAGCTCCATAGCGGGCGCGCGGGGCCTGGCGGTGAGCACGGCGGTGTAGTGCAGCAGAGGAGGAGGCACGCGCAGGCGTGCAGCAGGGCGTTGGCCCGTTCGGAGGGCGTCGCCATTGGCGCGTGCGGAGGCACGCCAGTCGGGGCGGGGCCGCGGTGAGCAGGGGCGAGTGCGTCGCGCGCATGATGGAGCCACGCGAGTGGGCGGTTGAGCCCCGAGCGGAGACGGGGGAGAGAGGAGGACCGGGGTCCTCACCGCGGGCGTAGGGAACCGGGCAATGAAGCGCGGGGAGGAGGTCGGAGACGACCGGGCGACGGGGAGGCAGTCCGGCGGGGATGAGTCAAGGAGGCAGGTCGGCGTGGTTCAGTCAGCGTCGGGCGGCAACGGGGTCAGGGCGTCGTGCCCCGATCCAGATCCAGTGGGGGGAGTGGGGAGTGGGGTGTGCTGGGAGTTAGGGTTTCTGGGTAGTGGGGGGATATGGGCGCGGTTGGTGGGCCGGCCTAGCGGCCTGGTGGCCTGCTGGGCTGTGCCCTAGTGGGGGTGGGCTTTTCTTGTTTTTCTTTTCTTTTGTTTTATTTTCACCTTTCTTTTTATTTATTTTCTTTTCTATTTTAAATCATTTTAAAATATTTAGGCATTTTCTAAAAATGAGTTTTCTCCACAATAATTACCAGTGTAATATTTGACACCCACCGAACATTTTTGTTTCAATGTTTGAAAACTTTTGTTGTTTGTCATATTTTGAATTGATTTTCGAATCGGTTTTGATCTAACAAGAGATTAGCAACAGTAACAGAGGTGGCGTGGCATCATTAGCATGGGTTTACTGTAGCATAATTATCCGGGCGTTACACAAAATATCTTGGAGCACCGTCGGTGTATAGTATGCCTATGGCCTACGCAAGAAGGTGCATCGGCTACAGCCCACAGCCGGCATGTCAAGCACACTAGCTCACTCCCCAAATATCATTTCACTATTCATTTGTCACCCGTGAAAGATGGGGACGTGGACCCATGTCGTGAGGGCAACTTCGGCGACCCACTGTTGCTTCTCAGGCGGCGGCAGCAGCATCTGCCTCGGGGATAACAACTAGCGAGAGAGGCATAGCAGCTGTCCGTTCCGCAGCAGCGGCCTTAGCCCCGATGGAGGCTGCCCACTACCATGTCGTGGCCGTCCATTCCCAGCTCATGGCGGTCAGCGCACAAATCGAACGAAGCTTCTCTGACAACGGTCGGCAACCCACGGCCGAAGAGTTGGCAATCGCCGAGAGAGTTCGAGCAACCGTACGTTCCTACGCGGCATACCTTGCCACGACGGAGCCCGCCAGAGCCCAAATCACGGCCGCCCACGCCCAGCTCGTGGCGGTCAATTCCAAAGATATGGTGGACGCGGATGGCGAGATGCTTGCCGAGTATGGTGCAATTGATGCCATGGAGCCCCTTCCCCAGGAGACCATCGGTCGTGAGCTGGACATGGAGGCGGCGGTGGAGATCAACGAGCACCAGCCGTAATAGTACTCTTTGTTTTGTTAATTAAGAGCACCGGTCTTTAATTTGTTAGAGTAATGTTTAGGTCAGGTAGCTTTGTTTAATTGTCGAACTTGCTCGATTAAGAAGTTAGTCTCCTTTGTGTACCCAAATTATGCAATGACGTGGATGATCACTGTAACCAGGGAAATTCGAACCAAAAATTTTGACGTTCAAACTCAACACACACGGGTTAAGTTATCTGAATCGTTTGTGATGTTCACATATCGTACACAGTTCTGAATAAGGGACCGTGCTTGATGACACTTTGCGCGCCAGTTTTTTCGCTGAAGCGATTCCAAATTTTCAGCTTCCGCGGAAATATCTACCTCCCTGCCCACTCCCCCTTACCAAATGCCACATTTCCCCTGTTTCCGCCTTCCTTTCCAAGTTGAAACCTTCACTCCTTGTTTGCAGCGCCGCCTCCTCGCCGGCGACCCTCCTCGATGTTGCTCGGCCTCGTCTATCCAGGCAGGTAATCCACACCCGACCCCCATCCTCCTTCTCCTTCCACATCCCACATGCCCCGACCGCCGACGTGACACCTTCCACCCAAATCACCGACCCCTCCACCAAATAAGCGCCGGCCTAAGCCATGGTGCACGCAGTATAGCCAGGATCCCAAGGACCATTTGGCAGCGGAGAAGCAAATCGCGGCCGCATGCATGGATGAGGTCACGATGGCTGCCATTCGTGTCGACCCCCAGATCTTGGAGGAGCACCTCGCCATCGAGGCCACCGTCGATGCCTCGCGCGCCGATGACGCGACGCAGTTGGTTGTTTGGTTCAATTCTGCAATGCGATGTTCAATTGCTGTGGGTGCATTCTGCTATTGTATACCATGTGAGAAATAAATCGAATTTGGTTGTACTAAATACATGAGAAACAAATATAATTGCTATATTTCCATGTTGTTAAGCATGCTTGGTTTGGTTAACTGTCTGGTCTTCTACTAGGAGTATGTTATATTGTGCAATATGGTGCTCAGTTAATGTTTGGTTCATTTGTTGTGGTGTTTAGCTAACTGCTTGGTTCAATTCTACACTGCGATGTCCAATTGTCATGGATAGAATTTTGTATTGTTGTGCATGTGAGGAATAAATCAAATTTGGCTGCACTTAATACATGAGAAACATACACAAGTGCTATATTTCCTAGTTATTAATCATGCTTGGTTTGGATAAATGGGTTTTCCATGTGGCTTGAATTAATCTGATGAATCTGCAACGTGCTTATTTTTTATCAACATATTTTACTGATAGCATGTGAACCCTTACTTAACCAGATGATTAACTACCTTATATGTGTTGCAGGGAAACAATGGGAAGCACTGAGGTTTACAATTGAGGTTAGCACGTGCATGGTCCGTTGTCTAATAGCACATTATTGTGCAATTGCAGGAACCATTCTAATATTTAGGTTTTTAACAATTTCGTCTTGCACATGTAGGTCCTGCTGTCAGAGGTTTTGACCCACTGTTCGACCCTTTTTGCATATGGGGAAATGAGTTGCCCATGAATATCAGTCAAGTCAAGAAACTCAGAAAGATTGCTAGGATAAAGAAATTAGCGACAAAAACAACAAGATCTTTGTCTGCACAATGAAGAAGACATTAGTTCATTACAGGATGGTACTAACTATTATATCTCGCCTTTTTTATTCCTTTGCCCCATTTTCAATATAGAGAAGATATTTATGCACATCCTTATTTTCAGGCCTTTCCAAAGCAGTTCACTGATGATTACCTCCCAATCCACGTGTATGGTCAGGAGGCGAGGAAGGTATTCATACAACACCCATGGTTCAATATTGAAGTGTTTCTGAAGAGGACGAAGGATGGACGGTCAATCATCCATAGGCACTGGCCTAAAGTTACAAAGACCTTCAACATCAATGAAGGCTCAATATTCGCCTTCTGCTTTAGCAGTTTTCCAGATGAGATACATCTGTCTATATACCGTCTATGATGCTAATTTCGAAAGGTTATAGATGTTGCATGTGAAACTTGGTCCTGGTGTAGTTGTGTAGTGGGGTAGATGAGTGCTGAAGCTATATGATGTTGTACTCTGATGTATTTCAATTATAAAAATGAAATATATTGTGTGCTTAATATGAAATGTTAATTAGATTAATAAATGGATTATGAATAATCGGATAATTAGCCTGCTAATTGGGTTTTTCTATTACAAAAGGTTATTGAGAAAACACTGTGTGTGATGCATTCAATAACGCACACAGTTTTTAGGAATAAATCGTGTTAGATAAATGAACAATCACACACGGCATCCTCTTGAAAACTGTTTGCGTTAGGCCACCTGGCGCAAACGTTTACCACATAAAAATTATGTGTGATGGACAGCCCTTGACACACAGTTTCTTCTAGGCACCATGTGTGATGAGTTCAATAACGCAAACGATAAAATTGTTAATACCATGTGCAATGGAAACGCTATCACAAACAATTTAACCGGGAAAATTGTGTGTGATGTACTTGCAAACAGAAACGTTTTCCTTGGAGCGACTGTGTGGGATGTATATACGAACAGAAACGTTTAGTGCTGGCTGACTGTGTGGGATGTACTTACGAACGGAAATGATTTTGCATGTATAATTGTATTTTTTAGCACTATTGTACGTATTTCTGTATTTGAGTGATCGCCGGTCGCACACGACCTCATTTTGCCGAGCGTGTGTGCCAGGAGAACATATCCCCGACGGTTTCTAGGTCATGTGGGAAGGACCCCCCCTATCGCCCACACTCACTTGGTGATGGTTCCAAATGCCGTCGCGTAAAGGGGTTAAAAACCGTTTGTTTAGCACCTCGCTATACTAGTGTACCTCCCAAGGGGGCGGTACTACAACTAGACACCGGAACTACCGCTTCCTATAGCTGCTGAGGAAAATAGAGGCCTGAGGGGAGAACAGAGCACCGAGCGATAGTGGTAGCGGTGGTAGGGCGGTACTACCGCCAACAGGCGGCACTACCGCCTCTACAATCGCTCCCACTTCCACTCGTCCTGCTAGGTCTAACGAGGTTCCACGGAAGTGACCCAGAGGTACTATCGTAGAACCCGACACGAAAATTCGAGACCAGAGAAGAAAGCGGTAGTACAAGCGGAACTAGCAGCGGTAGTACCGCTAACAAGCGGTACTACTGCTGCCGCCCGCGGTACTACCGCTGGCAGCTCTCCACAACCTCTTCAGCAAAATAGAGGGACAACTCCAAAGAAGCGAAAGATGACAATTGACAAGGGTGCAATATGAGTGTGTACATGATGATTCCAACCAAACCTTTCTAAAGCGGACCCCCTCTTGATAGTATGGTTTATCCTACGACTCAAATCCACCGAAAAGAAATGTAGGAAAATAAACCGTCTTCTGTAACATGCTTCGAGGGGCAGTAATTGTCGTGTGCCTTATGATGGAATATCTAAAATGCTCAATGCACACGATTAGTCTGCAAAAGTATTGTCATCAATCACCAAAACCACTAAGGGAGAAATATGCCCTACAGGCCCGCTACCCAAATTACAACCCTGATAACATCCTAACTACACCAGTCAATGGAGACTGTAGCTGGATCAAGTCGAAGGAATACTTTTCCAAAGTTCATAGTCATCCTGCATCGGTCTCTAAATATTGTGACTTATGGGAGTACATTACAAAAGGCCATGGTATGGAAATTGCTCCATGGAGTGCCGAGCAAAAAACCTATGAAAACATCTACCAATCCTCTAACACCATAGATTTATTTATGCGTTCTTGGTAAACAGAGCATGGGGTGCACCGGCATTGTAGCCGGGTAGGCTAGTGTGATGCTGCGATCCCAACATTGATTGTCCCATACTTTTGGTGTGTTGTCAGTGGCCTCGTGTGTTTGTCATTGGTCTGCGCTGGGTCTCTCTCGTTCGGTTATTAGCCTGCTTTCGCCATATCTCTCGTGCAATGTAGTCGGGTTGCTGGTGGGTCATTGCTTTTCGGGCCTAGTCTGCCGGTCACTTTTGGTGTGTTGTCGGTGGGCAGTTAGGAAGTCCTTGAGGATGTTGCTGCTTGGGTTGGTTGTGTCGGCGCAGTGGTACTCGGGCCGTCCAGTTTGGTGCTACCTTGGCCGGCATGGCTAAGTCGGCGTTTATGTTGTCTATGGCCGCTTAGGAGGTCCTTGGGGCGGGCATTGCTTTCTGGGTCCGGCATGCTGGCCACTTTTGGTGTGTTGTCGATGGGCGGTTAGGAAATCCTTAAGCATGTTGTCGCTCTATTTTTTTCGTGTCGGCATCATGGCGCTGGCTCGTCCGGTGTGGTGTTTCCTTAGAGCATCTCCAATAGATGATGTAGATTTGGAGATGTAAAAGTAGGCGTTCTATAATTTACATCTACAAAAAAGTCTCCGGTCCAACAGATGATGTATATTTGGTGATGTAAAACTCCAACTCCAACAGATGATTTAAAAATAGCTAAACGTCCATGCGGTAATCGTTGTACAGTAGCACTTTAGTCGTTGTACAATTTGAAATAAAAACATACCGAATTAAAACTTAAAATTTTCACCTATCCACAATATCAAATTATTACATAATTCATCAAATCCACAACATCAAATGCAACACAAATACAACAAAGTTATTGCACTATATAGCAAACAAATAAGGAACTAGGTGGTTCTTTCTCTATGCCATCTCCAGTACTCCTCCATCAAATTTTTCTGAAGTTCATCGTGTGTATTGCAGTCTCTAATTTCAGTGTACACCTTCATGAAATGTCTAATTTGCTCGTCTTCTCTCATCGACATAACACGTACGCCCATCAGATCATAGAAGGTGTAATCTACATCCTATCCATGCTCATTCTCAATGATCATGTTATGCATGATCCCAGAATCTAGATGGTCATAACACAATAGAAAATTGGGTTTGCAAAATCCCAAATGCCCTATCCACATCTTTCCTAGCTGCCGCTTGAGCATTATGAAAGTAGAGTTCTTTCTTACCTTGGGTGGTTTGGATTGGCTTGACAAAAATACTCCACCTCAGGTAGATCGCATCTGCAAGGTAGTACACATAGTTGTATGTGTGGCCATTTGCTTCGAAGGTCACCAGTGGAGCTTCTCCATCGGCTAACTTGCCAAAAAGAGGTGAGTGGTCGAGCACATTGATGTCATTGCAAGATTTAGGCATCCCAAAATATGAATGCCAAAACCATGTTTCTTGATCGGCAACGGCCTCAAGAATATGGTGGCCTCCTTCCCACGACCCTTAAAGTGCACATGCCATTATTTAGGACAATTCTTCCACTTCCAGTGCATGCAATCGACAGACTCTAGCAAACCTGGAAACCCACGGGCTTTGTTCATCTCCAAAAGCATGTGACTGTCTTGAGCATTGGGTGCTCTCAAGCACTGTGTACCAAACACTTCTACCATAGTCTTTGCAAATTGTTTGACATGGGAGATAGAAATGCTCTCTGCAATCGCCAAATTGCCATAAATGTAATCTACCAAAACACCATAGGCCACCATGAGCAAAGCGGCAGTGACCTTCTGCTTGGGGCTATGTCTAAGCAACCCGACACAATTCCTCTTGTGCTGGAAGGATCGATCATGCTGCTTCACAGAATTGCAAATGTGGATGAACAAATCTTTGGTCATCCTAAACCGGCGACTAAAGTACCTATCTGGAAAAACGGCTGCGCATCAACCTCTCGTGTGCCTCAACCCGTTCTCTTCGGATGAGCTCACAGCCAAACATGGAACCACCTTGATTCGGCTTCTTCCTCTTGTGCATTGCCACTAGCATAGAAATATCCTCTTCTTAGGTCAAATCAAATTCCTCATCTGACGAGGAATAGTCCATGAAAGAGGAGTCCTATGAGCTCATCTACAATATGGAACACCGTCAAACTATATCTTCACGCCCGATAAAAAACTCATAGTTTGCACGATTTTTACCTTGGGGGAATTTGCTCGAACACATTGTGTGCGAGGTGGAAGAAATCGGCCGGCGGCGGGTCGGATAGTTGATGGGCGACGGCTGTGGATGACCTATGGACGACCGCGACATTGTAGTAGAACACCGCCCATGGCGACGGGAACAACCAAGTACCGACGGCGGCTCCGCGAGTGGGCGGGCGGGCGTCGCGCGGCTCCCCTATCTCCGGCGGTGGGCAGCGGCTAGCAGAAGCACCAACGCATCCATGACCACGCCTTCGATGACATTATGCCAGCCGGAGCTCCGACAAATCTGCAAATTGGTCGTGCGTCATCGACTGGGCAAAATCAAATCGTCGTCGGTGGCGGCTATGGCGGCGGGATCGGAGATGGACGGGCGAGTAGCGGCGATGGCGTTTCAGGGCAAAAATCGCCAGCGGTGGAGGCGGACGGACGTCGGGCAGGCAGAAACAGAATGAAGGCAGTTGGGCAGCTGACACACGACTGAAGATTTATATCACCTAGGTGGAGCTGCAAATTTGCATCCCCAAGTGTTATATTTTACACACTTGGAGGAGGTGATGTAATGTTTTTTGCATCTACATCATCTATTGGAGGTGGGATTTGGGGGGCCTCAAAGATGTATAACTTTATTATTTTGGATGCTGATAACGCCCACACATGTAACATACTAGACATCCGCCACACATCGTGTGTGGCATAAGCATGAGGTAGCCCACAAGGGCCATGTGTGGACGAACATTAGAACTGCCCACACATGTGGGCGCAGCTACTTCGTGTCACATGCCCAACAAGTACTACTCATCCCCATGCGCGTGTGGCACGAAGTAAAAATGCCCACGCGTCCTAGCGTAGCTACATTAGTTACCCGCGGGATGACGCTTTCGTTGCCATCTCGGATGGCAAATGTAGTTGTAAAAGCATGGCAACTCTCTTTATTTTGGTTAGCTATAGTTGCCATGTCTAATTTATGATAGTTGCCGCGTGCATTCAAACCATAGTTTTCGTGTGTGATTAACTACTTGCTACATGTGGTCAAACAAAATAGTTGCCATGTGTGTTTACCTAGCTGCCACGTGTGGTCCAACCATAGTTGACATGTATGGCTAATCATAGTTGTCGTGTGTGTTTACCTGGTTGCCGCGTACGCGCAACTGCAGTTGCCATCTACCAACGAATCATAGTTGCCATGTGTATTTACCTCGTTGTCACGTACGTGCAACTGCAGTTGCCATCTATTATCGTACAAGCGTCGTGTGGGCGAAGAGCAGTTCACCACAAGCGAGTGGGATGGTTGGTGACTATGTGGGCGGGAACTGGTTCGCCCACATGACGCAGCTGGCAACCGCACGCTGTGGGTCGTGTGGGCGAGCACTCTAACGCCCACACAACACGCTATGCCTACGTCACACTTAGATTCCTTTAGGATTCGTCCAAAACAAAATCAAGGTGGATCAAGGCATGTGGGTGATGTACAAAAATGTCACACGTGTGGACGTTATCATTTGGGATTATTTTTGCATCTACATCATCTATTAGATATGCTCTTAGCCGGCATGGTTAAGCCGCTCAAGTGTTGTCTCTGGACGATTAGGACATCCTTGGAACCTTGGGAGGATGGCCATCTCTGATTAGCCCGCTTGATACCGATTGTATTTCTGTTCCTTGATTAATAAAGCTCCCGATTCCGTCTCAAATAAAGAGACCCTTAATCATGTCCCCTTTGTTGGGGAACGTAGCAGAAATTCAAAATTTTCTTACGTGTCACCAAGATCTATCTATGGAGAGACTAGCAACGAGGGGAAGGAGAGTGCATCTACATACCCTTGTAGATCGCTAAGCAGAAGCGTTCAAGTGAACGGGGTTGATGGAGTCGTACTCGTCGTGATCCAAATCACGGGAGATCCTAGTGCCGAACGGACGGCACCTCCGCGTTCAACACACGTACAGCCCGGTGACGTCTCCCACGCCTTGATCCAGCAAGGAGAGAGGGAGAGGTTGAGGAAGACTCCATCCAACAGCAGCACAATGGCGTGGTGGTGGTGGAGGAGCGTGGCAATCCTGCAGGGCTTCGCCAAGCACCACGGGAGAGGAGATAGAGAGGGAGGGCTGCACCAATGAGAGAGATCAAATCGCGTGTTATGAGCAGCCCCTATGCCTCACTATATATAGGGGAGAGGGAGGAGGGTGCGCCCCCTCTAGGGTTCCCACCCCTAGGGGGGCGGCAGCCCTAGATGGGAAAGGGGAGGCGGCCAAGAGGAGGTTTCCCTCCCCCCCCAAGGCACCTAGGAGGTGCCTTCCCCTTGTGGGACTCTTCCCTCCTTAAAACCCTAGGCACATGGGCCTCTTGGGGCTGGTGCTCTTGGCCCATGTCGGCCAAGGCGCACCTCCCACAGCCCATGTGGCCCCCCCGGGGCAGGTGGCCCCACCCGGTGGACCCCCGGGACCCTTCCGGTGGTCCCGGTACAATACCGATGACCCCGAAACTTGTCCCGATGGCCGAAATAGGATTTCCTATATATAAATCTTTACCTCCGGACCATTCCGGAACTCCTCGTGACGTCCGGGATCTCATCCGGGACTCCGAACAACATTTGGTAACCACATACAAGCTTCCTTTATAACCCTAGCGTCATCGAACCTTAAGTGTGTAGACCCTACGGGTTCGGGAGACATGCAGACATGACCGAGACGTTCTCCGGTCAATAACCAACAGCGGGATCTGGATACCCATGTTGGCTCCCACATGTTCCACGATGATCTCATCGGATGAACCACGATGTCAAGGACTTAATCAATCCCGTATGCAATTCCCTTTGTCTAGCGGTATTGTACTTGCCCGAGATTCGATCGTCGGTATCCCGATACCTTGTTCAATCTCGTTACCGGCAAGTCTCTTTACTCGTTCCGTAACACATCATCTCGTGATCAACTCCTTGATCACATTGTGCACATTATGATGATGTCCTACCGAGTGGGCCCAGAGATACCTCTCCGTTTACACGGAGTGACAAATCCCAGTCTCGATTCGTGCCAACCCAACAGACACTTTCGGAGATACCCGTAGTGCACCTTTATAGTCACCCAGTTACGTTGTGACATTTGGTACACCCAAAGAACTCCTACGGTATCCGGGAGTTGCACAATCTCATGGTCTAAGGAAATGATACTTGACATTAGAAAAGCTTTAGCATATGAACTACACGATCTATGAACTATGCTTAGGATTGGGTCTTGTCCATCACATCATTCTCCTAATGATGTGATCCCGTTATCAACGACATCCTATGTCCATGGTCAGGAAACCGTAACCATCTATTGATCAACGAGCTAGTCAACTAGAGGCTTACTAGGGACATGGTGTTGTCTATGTATCCACACATGTATCTGAGTTTCCTATCAATACAATTCTAGTATGGACAATAAACGATTATCATGAACAAGGAAATATAATAATAACTAATTTATTATTGCCTCTAGGGCATATTTCCAACAGTCTCCCACTTGCACTAGAGTCAATAATCTAGTTCACATCGCCATGTGATTAACACTCAACGAGTTCTGGGTTTGATCATGTTGCTTGTGAGAGAGGTTTTAGTCAACGGGTCTGAACCTTTCAGATCCGTGTGTGCTTTACAAATCTCTATGTCATCTCCTAGATGTAGCTACCACGTTCTATTTGGTGCTATTCCAAATAACTGTTCTACTTGGAGCTATTCTAAATTGTTGCTCCATTATACGTATCCGGTATCTCTACTCAGAGCTATCCGGATAGGTGTTAAGCTTGCATCGACGTAACCCTTTACGACGAACTCTTTTACCACCTCCATAATCGAGAAAATTCCTTAGTCCACTAGTTACTAAGGATAACTTTGACCGCTGTCCTGTGATCCATTCTTGGATCACTCTTGTACCCCTTGACTAACTCATGGCAAGGCACACTTCAGGTGCGGTACACAGCATAGCATACTGTAGAGCCTATGTATTAAGCATAGGGGACGACCTTCGTCCTTTCTCTCTATTCTGCCGTGGTCGAGCTTTAAGTCTTAACTTCATACCTTACAACTCAGGCAACAACTCCTTCTTTGACTGATCCATCTTGAACACCTTCAAGATCATGTCAAGGTATGTGCTCATTTGAAAGTACCATTAAGCGTTTTGATCTATCCTTATAGATCTTGGTGCTCAATGTTCAAGTAGCTTAATCCAGGCTTTCCATTGAAAAACACTTTCCAAATAACCCTATATGCTTTCCAGAAATTCTACGTCATTTCTGATCAACAATATGTCAACAACATATACTCATCAGAAATTCTATAGTGCTCCCACTCACTTCTTTGGAAATACAAGTTTCTCTTAAACTTTGTATAAACCCAAAATCTTTGATCATCTCATCAAAGCATACATTCCAACTCCGAGATGCTTACTCCAGTCCCTGGAAGGATTGCTGGAGCTTCGCATACTTATCAGCATCTTTCAGGATTGACAAAACCTTCCGGTTGTATCACATACAACCTTTCCTCAAGAAAAGTCGTCGAGGAAACAATGTTTTGACATCCTATCTGCAAGATTTCATAAATAATGCAGTAATCGCTAATATAATTCCAACAGACTCTTAGCATCCCTACAAGTGAGAAAGTCTCATCGCAGTCAACTCCTTGAACTTGTCGGAAAACATCTTAACGACAAGTCGAGCTTTCTTAATGGTGATACTTACCATCATTGTCCGTCTTCCCTTTTAAAATCCATATGTACTCAATAGCCTTACGACCATCGAGCCGTTCTGCCAAAGTCTACACTTTGTTTTCATACATGGATCCTCTCTCGGATTTTATGGCCTCGAGCCATTTATCGGAATCCAGGCCCACCATCGCTTCTCCATAGCTCATAGGTTCATTGTTGTCTAGCAACATGACTTCCAAGACAGGATTACGTACCACTCTGAAGTAGTACGCATCCTTATCATCCCACAAGGTTTGGTAGTGACTTGATCTGAAGTTTCATGATCACTGTCATAAGCTTCCACTTCAATTGTTGTAGGTGCCACAGGAACAACTTCCTGTGCCCTGCCACACACTAGTTGAAGAGACAGTTCAATAACCTCATCAAGTCTCCACCATCCTCCCACTCAATTCTTTCGAGAGGAACTTTTCTTCGAGAAAGGACCCGCTTCTAGAAACAATCCCTTATTGCTTTCGGATCTGAGACAGAAGGTATACCCAACTGTTTTGGGTATCCTATGAAGATGCATTTATCCGCTTTGGGTTCGAGCTTATCAGCCTGAAACTTTTTCGCATTAGCGTCGCAGCCCCAAAATTTTAAGAAATGACAGCTTAGGTTTCTCTAAACCATAGTTCATACGGTGTCATCTCATCGGAATTACATGGGGCCTTATTTAAAATGAATGTGGTTGTCTCTAATGCCTAACCCATAAACTATCGTGGTAATTTGATAAGAGACATCATGGTATGCATCATATCCAATAGGGTGCAGTTATGATGTTCGGACACACCATCACACTATGGTGTTCCAGGCTGTATTAGTTGTGAAACAATTTCCACAATGTCTTAATTCTATGCCAAACTCGTAATTCAGATATTCATCTCTATGATCATATCATAGATATTTTATCCTCTTGTCACGACGATATTTCAACTTCACCCTGAAATTACTTGAACCTTTCAATAATTCAGACTCGTGATTCATCAAGTAAATATACTCAACATCTACTCAAATCATCTATGAAGTAAGAACATAACAATATCCACTACACGCCTCAGCACTCATTGGACTGCACACATCAAAATGTATTACTTCCAACAAGTTGCTTTCTAGTTCCATTTTACTGAAAAACGAGGCTTTCAGTCATGTTGCCCATGTGGTATGATTTGCATGTCTCAAGTGATTCAAAATCAAGTGAGTCTAAACAGTCCATTTGCATGGAGTTTCTTCATGCAAATACACCAATAGACATGGTTCGCATGTCTCAAACCTTTCAAAAATGAGTGAGCCCAAAGATCCATCAACATGGAGCTTCTTCATGCGTTTTATACCGATATGACTTATGTGGCAGTGCCACAAGTAGGTGGTACTATCATTACTATCTTTTGGCATGAACATGTGTATCACTACGATCGAGATTCAATAAACCATTCATTTCAGGTGTAAGACCATTGAAGGTATTATTCAAATAAACAGAGTAGCCGTTATTCTCCTTAAATGAATAACCGTATTGCGATAGACATAATCCAATCATGTCTATGCTCAACGCAAACACCAAATAACAATTATTTAGGTTTAACACCAATCTCGATGGTAGAGGGAGCGTGCGTTGCTTGATCATATCAACATTGGAAACACTTCCAACACATATCGTCAGCTCACCTTTAGCTAGTCTCCGTTTATTCCGTAGCCTTTTGTTTCGAGTTACTAACACTTAGCAACCGAACCGGTATCTAATACCCTGGTGCTACTAGCAGTACTAGTAAAGTACACATTAACATAATACATCCAATATACTTCTATCGACCTTGCCAGCCTTCTTATCTACCAAGTATCTAGGGTAATTCTGCTCCAGTGGTTGTTCCCTTTATTACAGAAGCACTTAGTCTCGGGTTTGGGTTCAACCTTGGGTTTCTTCACTAGAGCAGCAGCTGATTTGCCGTTTCATGAAGCATCCCTTTTTGCCCTTGCCCTTCTTGAAACTAGTGGTTTCACCAACCATCAACAATTGATGCTCCTTCTTGATCTCTACTTTTGTGGTGTCAAACATTGCGAATATCTCAAGGATCATCATATATGTCCCTGATATATTATAGTTCATCACGAAGCTCAAGCAGCTTGGTGGTAATGACGTCGGAGAACCATCACTATTTCATCTGGAAGATCAACTCCCACTCGATTCAAGCGATTGTTGTACTCAGACAATCTGAGCACAAGCTCAACAATTGAGCTTTTCTCCCTTAGTTTGCAGGCTAAGAAAATCGTCGGAGGTCTTTTACCTCTTGACGTGGGCACGAGCCTGAAATCCCAATTTCAGCCCTTGAAACATCTCATATGTTTCGCGACGTTTCAAAAACGTTTTTGGTGCCTCAATTCTAAACCGTTTAACTGAACTATCACGTAGTTATCAAAATGTGTATGTCAGATGTTCGCAACATCCACAGATGACGTTCGAGGTTCAGCACACTGAGCGGTGCATTAAGGACATAAGCCTTCAGTGATTACATGATCCGAGTCAACTAGGCCGTGTCCGATCATCACGTGAGACGGACTAGTCATCATCGGTGAACATCTTCATGTTGATCGTATCTACCATACGACTCATGCTCGACCTTTCGGTCTCTTGTGTTCCGAGGCCATGTCTGTACATGCTAGGCTCGTCAAGTTAACCTAAGTGTTTGCATGTGTAAAACTGTCTTACACCCGTTGTATGTGAACGTAAGGATCTATCACACCCGATCATCACGTGGTGCTTCGAAACGACGAACTTTAGCAACGGTGCACAGTTAGGGGAGAACACATTCTTGAAATTTAATGAGGGATCATCTTATTTACTACCGTCGTTCTAAGTAAACAAGATGCAAAAACATGATAAACATCACATGCAATCAAATAGTGACATGATATGGCCAATATCCATAGCTCCTTTGATCTCCTCTTGTATGATCATCTTGTCCCATCTTCGGGGCTCCATGATCATCATCGTCACCGGCATGACACCATGATCTCCATCATCATGATCTCCATCATCGTGTCTTCTTGAAGTTGTCTCGTCATCTATTACTTCTACTACTATGGCTAACGCTTTAGCAATAAAGTAAAGTAATTACATGACGTTTAAGTTGACACGCAGGTCATAAATAAATTAAGACAACTCCTATGGCTCCTGCCGGTTGTCATACTCATCGACATGCAAGTCGTGATTCCTATTACAAGAACATGATCATCTCATACATCACATATATCATTCATCACATCCTTTTGGCCATATTCACATCACAGCATACCCTGCAAAAAAACAAGTTAGACGTCTCTAAATTGTTTGTTTGCTGTTTTTACGTGGCTGCTATGGGTTTCTAGCAGAAACGTTTCTTACCTACACAAAACCAACAAAACGTGACATGCCAATTTCTATTTACCCTTCATAAAGGAACCCTTTTCATCGAATCCGATCCGACTAAATGGTGAGAAGAGACAACCCGCTAGCCACCTTATGCCAACTAGTGCATGTCAGTCGGTGGCAACCAGTCTCACGTAAAGCGTACGTGTTAAGGTTCGGTCCGGGTCTCTTCATCCCACGATGCCGCCGAATCAAGAAAAGACTAGTAACAGCAAGTAAATTGACAATATCAACGCCCACAACTGCTTTGTGTTCTACTCGTGCATAGAAACTACGCATAAACTTGGCTCTGATACCACTGTTGGGGAACGTAGCATAAATTCAAAATTTTTCCTACGTGTCACCAAGATCAATCTATGGAGTCATCTAGCAACGAGGAGGAGTGGATCTACATACCCTTGTAGATCGCAGCGGAAGCGTTCAAGAGAACGGGGTTGATGGAGTCGTACTCGTCGTGATCCAAATCACCGATGATCCTAGCGCCGAACGGACGGCACCTCCGCGTTCAACACACGCTTGATCCAGCAAGGGGGGAGGAGAGGTTGATAGAGATCCAACAACACGACGGCGTGGTGGTGGAAGTAGCGGGATTCCAACAGGGCTTCGCTAAGCGCTGCGGGAGGAGGGAGATGTGTCACGGGAGGGAGAGGGAGGCGCCAGGCCTTAGATTAGATTGCCCTCCCTTTCCCCCACTATATATAGGGCCAAGGGAGAGGGGGAGGGCGCAGCCTTGCCCCTTCCTCCAAGGAAGGGTGCGGCCAAGGGGGGGGAGGAGTCCATCCTCCCCAAGGCACCTCGGAGGTGCCTTCCCCCTTTAGGACTCTTCCTTTCCCCTCTTCTCTTGGCGCATGGGCCTCTTGGGGCTGGTGCCCTTGGCCCATATGGGCCAAGGCGCACCCCCTACAGCCCATGTGGCCCCCCGGGGCAGGTGGCCCCACCCGGTGGACCCCCGGGACCCTTCCGGTGGTCCCGGTACAATACCGGTGACCCCGAAACTTGTCCCGATGGCCGAAATAGCACTTCCTATATATAATTCTTTACCTCCGGACCATTTCGGAACTCCTTGTGACGTCCGGGATCTCATCCGGGACTCCGAACAACTTTCGCGTTACCGCATACTAATATCTCTATAACCCTAGCGTCACTGAACCTTAAGTGTGTAGACCCTACGGGTTCGGGAGACATGCAGACATGACCGAGATGACTCTCCGGTCAATAACCAACAGCGGGATCTGGATACCCATGTTGGCTCCCACATGTTCCACGATGATCTCATCGGATGAACCACGATGTCAAGGACTTAATCAATCCAGTATACAATTCCCTTTGTCTAGCGGTACGATACTTGCCCGAGATTCGATCGTCGGTATCCCGATACCTTGTTCAACCTCGTTACCGGCAAGTCTCTTTACTCGTTCCGTAACACATCATCCCGTGATCAACTCCTTGATCACATTGTGCACATTATGATGATGTCCTACCGAGTGGTCCCAGAGATACCTCTCCGTTTACACGGAGTGACAAATCCCAGTCTTGATTCGTGCCAACCCAACAGACACTTTCGGAGATACCTGTAGTGTACCTTTATAGCCACCCAGTTACGTTGTGACATTTGGCACACCCAAAGCATTCCTACGGTATCCGGGAGTTGCACAATCTCATGGTCTAAGGAAATGATACTTGACATTAGAAAAGCTTTAGCATACGAACTACACGATCTAGTGCTATGCTTAGGATTGGGTCTTGTCCATCACATCATTCTCCTAATGATGTGATCCCGTTATCAACGACATCCAATGTCCATGGTCAGGAAACCGTAACCATCTATTGATCAACGAGCTAGTCAACTAGAGGCTTACTAGGGACATGGTGTTGTCTATGTATCCACACATGTATCTGAGTTTCCTATCAATACAATTGTAGCATGGATAATAAACGATTATCATGAACAAGGAAATATAATAATAACTAATTTATTATTGCCTCTAGGGCATATTTCCAACAAACATAACTCCAAAACCGTGTTCACTTCCCGGACTCCGCCGAGAAGGGGCCATCACGGCTACACACGCGGTTGATGCATTTTAATTAAGTTAAGTGTCAAGTTCTCTACAGCCGGATATTAACAAATTCTCATATGCCCATAACCGCGGTCACGGCTTTCAAAAGTTCAAACCCTACAGGGGTGTCCCAACTTAGCCCATCACAAGCTCTCACGGTCAACGAAGGATATTCCTTCTCCCAGGAAGACCCGATCAGACTCGGAATCCCGGTTATAAGACATTTCGACAATGGTAAAACAAGACCAGCAAAGCCGCCCGAATGTGCCGACAAATCCCGATAGAAGCTGCACATATCTCATTCTCAGGGCACACCGGATTGTCCAAGATTCCGGTAGGCCAGCCCAGAGTTGCCCCTGGTGGCCACCGGCTGCTGACAGGTTGGACCAACACTCAGAGGAGCACTGGCCCGAGGGTTTAAAATAAAGATGACCCTCGGGAGCGCGACTCCCAAGGGAAAAAGGCTTAGGTGGAAAATGGTAAAACCAAGGTTGGGCCTTGCTGGAGGAGTTTTATTCAAGGCCAACTGTCAAGGGGTTCCCATTATAACCCAACCGCGTAAGGAACGCAAAATCAAGGAACATAACACCGGTATGACGGAAACTAGGGCGGCAAGAGTGGAACAAAACACCAGGCATAAGGCCGAGCCTTCCACCCTTTACCAAGCATATAGATGCATCAATTAAATAAGAGATAATAATGATATCCCAACAATATCCATGTTCCAAACATAGAACAAACTTCAGATTCACTTGCAACTAGCAACGCTATAAGAGGGGCTGAGCAAAAGCGGTAACATAGACAAACAACGGTTTGCTAGGAAGGTGGGTTAGAGGCTTGACATGGCAAAATGGGAGGCATGATAAAGCAAGTGGTAGGTATCACGGCATAGCAATAGATCGAGCAACTAGCAAGCAAAGATAGAAGTGATTTCGAGGGTATGGTCATCTTGCATGAGATCCCGCAAGGAAGAAGAATGAGTCCGTGAAGAAGACAAACGGACGTTGTCGAACGGATCCTCACAAACGCGACGTTGTCGGACTAACCCGAAGAGGCAACACCGGAAAAAAGCAAACAACATGGTAAACAACCATCACACAATCATGGCGTGAAGCACAACCAAGTATGATGCATGTCCGGTTTAATGAAGCATGGCATGGCAAAGTGCACAAACAAACCTACAAATTAAGTGGAGCTCAATATGCAACGGAGTTGCATATTGAAGAAAACACCACATGACTTATTTAGTTCTCTCTCGTTTAGGTACCCAACAATATTAAATGTTGTTAATCATGGCAAGAGGTGAAGCAAATGAAAACTACCTATCTAGGCAAGTTTAAATGAGGCCGGAACAACAAACAACAAGTCCGGAAAATCCTCATATGCATTTAGCAATTTTAATGCAAACAACAATTTTAACCATTATAAATGTTGTTATCATGATGCAGATGACATGTGCAAGTTTATGCAATTTTTATGAAAATGTTCCCATTAGCGTGATATGAAGCATTTGTCATCGTGGCGGAAACGAAAGGGGTGCCATGGCGACGATAATGAAAATGATGCCAAGGCAACATTCCGGGTTCCGATAACTCAATTGATATGCCGGTGCAAAAGAGAGTGTGATGGGAGCGGGTCATGCGATGAACGTTGGGTGCTCCCGGTTACCGGGTTCCCATGGGTTAGCAGCAAATGAGGAGGACCAAGCAAGTGACAACTCGGACACGGTGCAAACATAGGGTGCAACTCATACAACACATCTCATGCATGCGGTCCACGGGCGGTCTTCTCGGGGTTATAACTTCCAAAGGAGCATTATCAGAGCGGTTCGAGCTCGTAGAGGAAGTAGTGGTTCACGTTCGAGGAGCGGTAGTGGTACACGGTCGTCATCGGACTTGGCGTCACATCGCGTAGTCGTAAACATTCCATAGATGTTCATGTCATCGGTGTCGTGGTACTTGGGGTCTTCGGACTTGCCGGTCCCATTCTTGCGACAGTCATAGTGGAAGTAGTAGTGCTATCGTTCATCTGTGATCACCGGGATGGTAGTGGAAGTAGAGACACATGACATCTTGTCGAAAATCATGGCGGCGGTAGTTGTACACATGTTGTAGTCGAACTTGATGGAACCAATGTCCTCGAGGGTAGTCTTGGTACTCGTCGCGTTCTGAAACCGAAGTGGTACTTGGAAATATCCGGGATGGTCTTGGCGTTTCGGTGCGGTGTAGTTGTACATGTCAACGGTCATCGTGGTACTTCGTTCTGGTCCTGTAGTCGTACTAGGCATTGGTGGACCTTCGAGGGACTTGCGTATCCGAAGGGGGTACTTGGCAATCGACCGACGTTGAGGTACTTGATGGTCCGGGTCTTGGCGTATCCAAAACGGTCATCGGTGATGGAACTTGGCGAATCCCAGGGACACTCAGGTCTGTGCGGGACTTGGTCTTGCTATCCAGTACAAAGAGTTGCGGGTCTTGGCGTCCATGCGGCCGACAGCGGGCCACGTGAGGAAGAGGCCAGGAGGGTGAACTTAGGCAGCGTTGTGCGGGAGGTAGCGGCGTCAGGGCATGGTCGGCGGACGGAGCAGCTCTGGCGACGGCAAGGCAGTAGTGGGATGCGGCAGGAGGAGAAGAAGACGGCACGACGCTCGTCGGTGACGAGGAAGAAGCAGGGGCATAGGCGCGGCACTCCAGTTGAGGGACTTGTCGCGCAGGGGCGTCGTGGGGATGGTGCTGGTCATCTCCTCCAGCGAAGCACGAACGACGGACGAGTGGGCGACCTTCGGGCGGTGGAGGGGAGTCATGCCGGTGTGGTGGCGTGCCGAACGGGCGAGGAAAGGTAGGGGCGCGCGGCTGGCGTTCACGAGCGCGAGGGCTCGGTGGCGCTGGGAGCTGCGGCCCTATTCGCGAGCGAGGAGATGGAGAGAGATGGGGATCATGCCAGAGGCTCTGCTGCTCGTGCATGTGTTGTGTGTGTGGCGGCGCAGGGAAACGAGGGAGAGGGGTCGAGCGAGGCTAGGGTAGCGAGGGGAGAGGCTGGGCATTGGACCAGGTGGGTCGTCTGGCTGCTAGCTGCGGGAAACGATGGCTTGGGTGGGCCAGCTTGGTGGGAGGCCCAAGTGGCCAGCAGTGCATGCTCTCTCTCTCTCTCTCTTATTCCCTATTTCCTTTTCTTTTAATACTGCCCATAAATGGACATCCGTCAAAAGGGAAAAACGTCAGGGATTTTGGGGATGAATTTGAAAGAAGTGAGAATATTTCTAGACTCAAGGAATTATGAAGGATTTGAATAAACTTGTTTGGGCATTTTCCAGGAGAGAAAAATAATTCAAGTTTGAATTAGAATCAAACTTGAGCCATTTTTGAATCCAACCAAAACAAGTCCAAAGGATCTGAAAATTGGAGGAGGTGGTCCTGGCACGGTCTAGAATTTATAGGAAAATAATGGACATTAATAGAGAAGGGGAAAGTGGGACTTGCAAAAGACAGAAAAAAGAAGGAAAGGAGAAGGAGATGATGCATGGGACAAAGGCATGGGGAAATATTTTGCAAGTGTGTCAAGGTAATTCCACATGAATGGAATATTTTTATATAGCTCCCTAATATTGGGAGGATATGTTATAAAGAGAATCACCATGTGAATTCCGTCGATTTAAATGGATCGAAGATCCATACGATTTGATTGTTGAGAAAAATATGGCATGATGACATGATGCAATGCACATGATGCAAAGAAAAATGCAACAAGCAAAAAAAATCACACAATGAATCTCGGAAACCCTGGAAGGCATCTAAAGCTCCGGTCTTGGGGCGTCACATTGGGACAAACATTAATTGCAGCAAATATATTCTCAAAAACATCATCTTCATCAAACATAGCATCCCCAAGCTTGGGCCTTTTCATATCATAAGCATAATCACTCTCATCATTAATAGTATGGATAGCACCAATAGTATAGCAATTATCATATTCTTCCAAGCAAGTGCCAAAAAGATTTTCAAGATCATAAGAAGTATCATTATCTTCCAATCATAATCATCACAACAAGCAATAGGCATAACGAGATCATCATCAAGTGCATCACCTTCCACAATTATATTTTCATGAGGCACAACAGTAATAGGAGCAACATTATTTGGGAGAGATATCTTTTTACCTCTCTTCCTTTTTCTTTTCTTCTTCTTCACCACATCATGTGTGGGTTCAATCCTCTTTTTGGAGCTCCTTATTAATGAGATTGGTTGAATAGAAGGCTCCTCCTCGTTACCTGATTCATCATAAGAAATAATAGGTGGATATTGGGAAGTCTATTCCCTTTCGTTAGTATTCTCTTCATCTTCTATTTGTTTTATTTTCTTTATGTAATTAGCAATATAAGGGTTTTCAATGCAATTCACCGCACAATACATATAAATTTCCTCTAGATCAAAATCAAGAAATTTATCGAGATTAAATTTTGGAATACCCTCAGTTATACATTTCATTTCTTCATAACCCAAAAGAAGACTAAGCTCTTTATGATGCTCAAGGGTAATCAAGTTATCACAATTTTTGGACATGATTTGATCATGAAACAAATAGCATTGGAGCTTTAAATGACCATGTTCATTGCAAAGTTCACAAGGATGGCGATAAATATTGAATCTTTCAGCACAAACATCTAGCCTTTATTGCAACAATTTAGTTTCTAAGTACTTATGCCGCTTGCAATATCTATCTTCCCTATTTGGAGTGTACTTGCAAACCCAATGCACCCCACAAAAATTGACATGTTTATAGGAGACATTTTCATCATAACTAGTGCAATCATCATTAGTACTATGGATATTCAAGGATTTCATACTAACAACATTGCAATCCTTCTCATCATTCAAAGATTTAGTGCCAAACATTTTAATGCATTCTTCTTCTAACACTTTGGCACAATTTTCCTTTCCATCATACTCACCAAAGATATTAAAAAGATGAAGCGTATGAGGCAAACTTAATTCCATTTTTTAATGTTCTTTTATAAACTAAACTAGTGATAAAACAAGAAACTAAAAGACTCGATTGCAAGATCTAAAGATATACCTTCAAGCGCTAACCTCCCCGGAAACGGCGCCAGAAAAGAGCTTGATGTCTACTACACAACCTTCTTCTTGTAGACATTGTTGGGCCTCCAAGTGCAGAGGTTTGTACGACAGTAGAAAATTTCCCTCAAGTGGATGACCTAAGGTTTATCAATCCGTAGGAGGCATCGGATGAAGATGGTCTCTCTCAAGCAACCCTGCAACCAAATAGCAAAGAGTCTGTTGTGTCCCCCAACACACCCAATACAATGGTAAATTGTATAGGTGCACTAGTTAGGCGAAGAGATGGTGATACAAGTGGTATATGGATAGTAGATAAAGGTTTTTGTAATCTGCAAAATATAAAAACAGCAAGGTAACTAATGATAAAAGTGATCACAAACGGTATTGCAATGCTAGGAAACAAGGCCTGGGGTTCATACTTTCACTAGTGCAAGTTCTCTCAACAATAATGACATAATTGGATCATATAACTATCCCTCAACATGCAACAAAGAGTCACTCCAAAGTCACTAATAGCGGAGAACAAATGAAAAGATTATGGTAGGGTACGAAACCACCTCAAAGTTATCCTTTCTGATCGATCTATTCAAGAGTCCATAGTAAAATAACACGAAGCTATTCTTTCCGTTCGATCTATCATAGAGTTCGTACTAGAATAAAACCTTAAGACACAAACAACCAAAACTCTAATGTCACCCTAGATACTCCAATGTCACCTCAAGTATCTGTGGGTATGATTATACGATATGCATCACACAATCTCAGATTCATCTATTCAACCAACACAAAGAACTTCAAAGAGTGCCCCAAAGATTCTACCGGAGAGTTAAGAAGAAAACGTGTGCCAACCCCTATGCATAGGTTCATGGGCAGAACCTGCAAGTTGATCACAAAAACATACATCAAGTGGATCAATAGAATACCCCATTGTCACCACGGGTATCCCACGCAAGACATACATCAAGTGTTCTCAAATCCTTAAAGACTCAATCCGATAAGATAACTTCAAAGGAAAAACTCAATCCATTACAAGAGAGTAGAGGGGGAGAAACATCATAAGATCCAACTATAATAGCAAAGCTCGAGATACATCAAGATCGTATCACCTCAAGAATACAAGAGAGAGAGAGAGAGAGAGATCAAACACATAGCTACTGGTACATACCCTCAGCCCCGAGGGAGAACTACTCCCTCCTCGTCATGGAGAGCACCAGGATGATGAAGATGGCCACCGGAGAGGGATTCCGCCCTCCGGCAGGGTGCCGGAACGGGTCTAGATTGGTTTTTGGTGGCTACGGAGGCTTCTGGCGGCGGAACTCCCGATCTATTGTGCTCCTCGAAGTTTTTAGGGTATATGGGTATATATGGGAGGAAGAAGTACGTCGGTGGACCTCCGGGCTGTCCACGAGGCAGGGGGGCGCGCCCAAGGGGGGTGGGCGTGCCCCCACCCTCGTGGGCAGCCCGGGACTCTCCTGGTCCAACTCTGATACTCCGTGGGCTTCTTCTGGTCCAAAAATAAGTTCCGTGAAGTTTCAGGTCAATTGGACTCCGTTTGATTTTCCTTTTCTGCGATACTCTAAAACAAGGAAAAAACAGAAAGTGGCACTGGGCTCTGGGTTAATAGGTTAGTCCAAAAATAATATAAAAGTGTATAATAAAGCCCATAAACATCCAAAACAGATAATATAATAGCATGGAACAATCAAAAATTATAGATACGTTGGAGACATATCAACGACATACTCGGGCGCAAGCAAAACAACGATGGCGAGCGAGGGAGTAGGGGAACTGGGGGCTAGGGTTGCTTGGGGGTCAACGGCGTCGCTTTTATCCGTCAGGGGGTGTCGGGGATGGCCGGCATGTGGCCAGGGCACCATGGATGCCCGCCACGGCTCCTATGCTCCTGTAACTAGAGGTAGAAGGATATGTGAGGTGGGTTGGGTTGGGTTGGCTATTGTTGCTAGATGGGCCAAGGTGCAAAGTGCCACTAGAGCCCACTAACACAGTAGTAGTTAGGCCTTTTCCTTTTATACTTTGATGTTTCTTATTGTCTTTACTGTTTTGCATTCTTTTATAAACTAAATGAATTTAGTTGAGCATGAAATATGGCACAATTATACTTGGCAGTGCGCTGAGCTAGACCTCCAAGTTACAATTTATTCTGAATAATCTAAATATTTGTTTAATATTTAAAAGCATCTAAATAATTGTTTTGCCACAGTTTTATCTACTATCATGCATTTAAATATTTTATTTAAATATGAGTTCTTCTCCATAACTACCTATGCAATATTTGTCACAACCTGGACATTTTAGTTTTAACATTTGAAAACTTGTGTTGTTTGCCTTGAATTTGAATTTGAATTTGAATCGGTTTGAACTAAGGTGAGATTAGCAATAGTAATGACGATGACCTAGCACCATTAACATAGAATTACTATAGCTTAATTATCTAGGCGTTACAAATCTCCTCACTACAAGAAATCTTGTCCCTAGATTTAGGAGGCGTAAGGGGGGAGGTTCTGGTTACGAAATTCTAGCAAGTGTTCTCGTTCTTAGTTGCTCTTCTTGAAGAGGTTGATCCATTGCGTCGATGTCTTCATTTCTCTACATCAATGCATCATGATGAAGTTGTCGTCCTTCCTTCAGGATCTTGACCGTACTTACGAAAGAATAAAAAAGGGGGTATTCCGGGAGAACGGACCTCTACAAGGCTGACTATCTGGTAGCTAACATCGGGAAAGGTGGCGGAAAGTAACCCTCGAACTGAAACTTAAGAAAAGATCGAGAGAAAAGTAAGAAGGTACCATGGGAAGTTTTGAGCGGGTAGGCAATCGCTCGATGCCTGAAACAGGGTGTGAAAGGAGTTCAAAGCAACAGTTATAAGTATTGTGTTTGATACAAAAATTGATGATCCCTCAGAAAGTGGCTCATGAATTACATATGAGGCCATGCGCGAGGAACAACCTTGGGAACAGGGGGTGTACATGAGAGTCAGGTTTCGATCCTATGGAACTGTGGGTTATGGGCCCACCATGTGGGTTAAATGTAGGAAGGGCAGTGACGTCTTGCACGATCATGTAAGCAAGGCATATCAGAGGATAGCCTGTCAGTTAAGTCAGCAACAACATTGGTACCAAGGGCAAGGGACGAAGAGAACCATTTTCCTGCTCATTGAACGAGGCGGACCAATAGGTAAGGTTCTCGTCCATCAGTGGTTACCGGAATGTCATCGACAATAGTAAAAGGGTCTTACCAACACGGTTGTACACCAAGGTGTTTACATAAGCAGAAGAATATTCCTGCTTAGATCATATAGATCACAAGAAAGGGTAAACAAAACAATGGAAAGAAAAAAATGATTATCAGATCAAACAGAACAGTGGAAAGGAAAATGTGGTTAAACACATCATTCAGGGGTATATCCTTCCCAAGGACAAACAAAGCATGATATCCACGACAGGATATGATGTAGAAAACCCTTTAGGAAAGGGAGGCAAAATTTCATGACATTACCCATACAAAGCATTGTGCTTCAAATGTTCTTATTGAAAATCAGAGTACCACATACATGCTTCTAGATAGTATTGACATGGTCATCATGTAAGAGTCAGATTTTGGATACACAAAGGATCCATCAAGAACAACTTGTAGAATAAGTTTTACAATTTCACCATGGAAGAATGGATAACCTTGCTAACAAGGAGACTATAACAATAGGTCCTCCAGCCAGGTGTACCAGGCATGACATCACCTTACCGGCTCATATAACGAACAATGCTATAACTCTTGGAAATATGTTCCAACCATCATATCTGACCGAGATTCAGATCTGATTGGTGTTAGGATACCTCAGACTCGGGATGCCTGGGAAGAAAATGTGCAAAACAAATTGACGAGACGATATTGTAAGATTCTCGGGAAACGTACTATGGAAGCGAGTTCCGAAAAATAGAGTTTGTCATTAAACCAAGGAGAGGGTGAGGAGCTAGCTGATGGACTCAGCGACAATTCATCGAGAATTCCAGCAAGTTGGATTTCCACAGTTATGTAAACAAGGAGATAACATTTGTCAGATCAAATGGTATAATATAATGATGTATGTTCAAGGAAAACATACACAATTAAACATTGGTTGAAAGGTGCGCCCGAAATATGGCCTTAGGTAGCATGATCAATTTTAGAATGGTGATTTAATAATCAATAGTCTAAGAATGAACGGTCGACCATTAACTTCAAAGTAATAGGGTTGCTAGAAGGGCAGAATCCAAACAGCACCGTTCACCTGTTGGTATCTCGGTTAGAACCAACACGGGGACCAAGAAAGATTGGTGATGGTGAAAAGTATTACTATATCAAGCATTAATAGTTGAGGTAATTCCCTCAACATTCTTGACATAACAAATGGTAATACTCCAAGATAGAATCATAATATAAGTTGGATAGATAGGAAACTACACAAAACATGACCAAGTTTTGTGTCGGAGGGAATGCGAGAATGTTGTCGATGATAACACAAATCATCGAGGGGCAAGGATGGTATTTATCACCAAGAATTCAATTGTTATTCTATAAGAACTCAAAACGTGGACGATGTCAGATGTTTAGTCGATAGGTTTCATGAGGATGTAAATGATCATCGATGACATAAAGCAAAAGCGATGGTAAAGCGAGGGGTTGCTGGAACCACAGATACAACACAGACTCGTAATCAAGCTTGTTGTTCAAGGCAATATGATATGACGAGGAAGATCGATGTAGGCTTAGCTCATCGTCAAAATTTTGTGCTCCGGGACGAAGGACCAGGTAGCACAGTTAAAATTTAGCACTATAATTATATAACTGACCAGGCTAGTAATTACTTGAAGGATTATTAAACTCATAAGCAACGAAAATTACTTAGAGTTATTGGATCGAAGTGCGGCTTCAATCCACTTATTGGTGGAAATCTGTAATCGGTGGGAAGCAATACTAGATGAAGGCTCATAGGAAGCAACACAGTTCTTTGATATTCTCGAGATACCGGAGGGTGATACTCAGAGGAATATCAAATTAGGGTTGCAGAGATGTACTGTTCTATAGAAGACAAGTGCTTTACCTTGTCCAGGAAATGGAATCAAGGAGAAAAATATGGTCGGAACCATAATTGCAAAGGATCAATTCACAGATACCAGAAGATATTATATCAAGGAAATAGTTATTATTACAAGAAGCTTCCATGATAGGATCTACATCGTGTCCATGGGCATGAACAAAAGTTCAAGGTCGACTCCCACTTCTCCAATGCATAACCTTTCATTCACTTCTCGTCCTCGAAGAAGTTGTATGGTAGAAAATTATCTGGTAAAACACTAGAAGGGTATGACTTGTGAAAACCATCGGGTTCATACAGTTTTTATGGAAGATATAGGTTCAACCCTTCGGGGCATCTTAGAAACATATACCACAACTTCAAGAGTAATTTATACAAGCTCGAAAGCAGGGCATGGTTGACAAAAGCAGATGATACAACTTACCAAGGGCGTTATGTATCAGGGGAACAACTCAAGGTTTTGAGAATATGACGGAACAGTCGGATAAAAATCCACAAAAGGATCTGGTGGACCACGAGGAATTGGATGTGAGTATCGATACTCAACCAGAAGAAGAAATAGTTTAAGGAGATTAGATTATAGAAACAACTGACTAGTTCAATCAAAGGCAAAGGAATTATGTTTTCCAAATCAAGAGATTAGAAGCAAACGCTCTGATCAAGAATGGATAAGTTGAATAGGCTTAGGGGTACAATCGATGGCAATTTGATTGGTCGAGAACTAGCTCGTGTTTAAAATAACGGCTGAGCCGGAAGGATGAATTCTAGGATCTGATTGAGGATTGCGAGTATTCGCAACATATTGAATCAAGGGACTCGAAATGATAGTGACAAAGGATATCAATGGAGAATTCTAGAAATATGAAATTAACCATAATTTAGGACGGCAAGAACTTTAGGAGCAATAGGCTGCAAAGAATTTCCAGAAGATCGAATAGCTTTTCGAAGAATTTTAGGAAACACATGGACAACTGGGGATGAGCGAATACACGGTAAGTGTGAGGAATATCCGTAGGGGTATTCATGTGGCAAGAACTACAAGGCAGTAGGCATAAAGCTCGAAACAATAGAGAGAATTTTGGGGTATCTTGTGATAATAAGATCAACGGGGAATGATGGTATGAATGACAAGTGTATGTGGTCATCCATGCGGGTTTATCGATGAGAGGGAATTGCAAAAGCGATGGCACAAAGTCTTGAGAGAACATCGTAGAGTATCTTCAAAATCTTCTGGTGCGGTAGGCGATCATCTGTAATAGGGGGCTCTCCGGGTGGATGTGATCACGAGATCCTAATGTTAGAGTTAGTAAAACCTTTAACCCGAAGAGAAGAGAGATCAGAATCCCAGAGTAAGACAAGGAATAAAAGATACTAATACCACCCAATGGTGACATGGGCCCATGGGCCGCACAACCATGTTAGTAAAACAGTTTTCATCGACTAGACTCAACTTCGGCCAAGAAGTTTGGAAGGGGGATTCCTATAGGCAGTCGGCTCTGATACCAACTTGTAACACCCTTGATTTAATCATACAGTAATCATACGCGCAAATGTGTACGATCAAGATTAAGAACTCATGGGAAGATATCACAACACAACTCTTGACACACATAAAATAATACAAGCTTCATATTACAAGCCAGGGGCCTTGAGGGCTCAAATAAATCAGCTCGAATACGCAAGAGTCAGTGGAAGCAACAATATCTGAATACAGACATAAGTTAAACAAGTTTGCCTTAAGAAGGATAGCACAAAAGTAGCAACGATCAAAAAGGCGAGGCCTCCTGCCTGGGACCTCCTAACAACTCCTCGAAGTCGAACTCCATATAGAATCATCCTCGGGATCCTCTGGCTCCTGAACTCCATCATATGATCGCAATAACCAGGAAAGGGGGAAAATAAGTAGCAAAGCAATTGTGAGTACTCATCCAAAGTACTCGCAAGCAAGGATCTACACTACATATGCATTGGTATCAATGAAATGGGTAGTATCTGTGGACTAAACTGCAGAATGCTAGAATAAGAGGGGGATAGCTAGTCCTATCAAAGACTACGCTTCTGGCAGCCTCCATCTTGAAGCATATAGAAGAGACTAGATGGTAAGTTCACCAAGTATCATCGTATAGCATAAACCTACCCGACAATCCTCCCCTCGTCGCCCTGTGAGAGAGCGATCATCGGGTTGTATCTGGCACTTGGAAGGGTGTGTTTTATTAAGTATCTGTTTCTAGTTGTCATAAGGTCGAGGTACAACTCTGGTTCGTCCTTTTACCGAGGGACACGGCTATTCGAATAGATAAACTTCCCCGCAGGGGTGCACCATATAAGCCAACACGCTCGATCCCTCTGGGCAGACACACTTTCATGCGTCATGCCCGGCCTCGGAAGATCAACACGTCGCAGCCCTACCTAGGCACAACATAGAGGTCAGCACGCCGGTCTAAATCCTATGCGCGCAGGGGTCTAGGCCCATCGCCCATTGCACACCTGGACGTTGCGAACGCGGCTGGAAGCAGACCTAGCGCCCTTAATACAAGCGTAGGCTTACGGTCCAATCTGGCGCGCACCGCTCAGCCACTGACGTCAAGAAGGCTTCGGCTGATACCACGACGTCGAGTGCCCATAACTGTTCCCGCGTAGTTGGTTAGTGTGTATAGGCCAGTGGCCAGACTCAGAACAAATACCAAGATCTCTTTAAGCTTGTTAATTGATGTAACCACAGACGCTGACCAGGGCCAGGCCCACCTCTCTCCTAGGTGGTCTCAACCTGCCTTGTCGCTCCGCCACTAAGGTCCACTCAGAGGGCCATCGGGACAAACATCCTTTCGGTACCAATCCGTAAATCACTCGCGGGTACTCTACGAGCCGACCCGACTTTAGTCACCACATGTATCATATATTATGTATATAAGTAATATACCCACGATCACCTCCCGAGTGATCACGACCCGATAGTATAGCATGGCAGACGGACAAGAATGTAGGGCCACTGATGGAATACTAGCATCCTATACTAAGCATTTAGGATTGCAGGTAAAGGTAACAACAGTAGTAGCAAAGATAGGCTATGCATCAGAATAGGATTAACCGAAAGTAGTAACATGCTACACCACTCTAATGCAAGGAGTAGAGAGAAGGAATAGGTGATATCGGGTTGATCAAGGGGGGGGGGCTTGCCTGGTTGCTCTGGCAAGAAGGAGGGATCGTCAACACTGTAGTCGTACTGGGTAGCAGCAGCGTCGATCTCGGTGTCTAACGAGAGAAGAGGGGGAAGAAACAATAAATGCAGAGCAAACAAATCATCACAAAACATAATGAGGTAATACGAGGTGCTAGGTGATGTCTACTATGCAACTTTATTCTTGTAGACACGTGTTGGGCCTCCAAGCGTAGAGTTTTGTAGGACAGTAGCAATTTTCCCTCAAGTGGATTACCTAAGGTTTATCAATCCGTGAGAGGTGTAGGATGAAGATGGTCTCTCTCAAACGACCCTGCAACCAAATACAAGAAATCTCTTGTGTCCCCAACACACCCAATACAATGGCAAATTGTACAGGTGCACTAGTTCGGCGAAGAGATGGTGATACAAGTGCAATATGGATAGTAGATATTGGTTTTTGTAATCTTAAATTATAAAAACAGCGAACTAATAGTAAACGGGCACAAAAATGGTGTTTCAATGCTTTAAAACAAGGCCTAGGGTCCGTACTTTCACCAGCGCAATCTCTCAACAGTGCTTACATAGTTGGATCATATGATTATCCCTCAAAGTGTAATAAAGAATCACTCTCGAGTTCCTATTAGTGGAGAACAAAAGATAGGAATTGTTTGTAGGGTGCGAAGCCACCTCAAAGCTATTCTTTCCAATCGATCTATTCAAGAGTTTGTACTAAAATAACACAAAGCTATTGTTTCCATTCGATCTATCCTAGAGTTCGTACTAGAGTAACACCAAAGCATATTCATATTCATAATAATCAATCCACACAAAGAACTACAAAGAGTGCCCCAAGATTTCTATCGGAGAAATAAGGACAAGAACATGCATCAAACCCTTTGCATAGATTACCCCAATATCACCGCGAGAATCCGCAAGTTGAGTGCCAAAACATATATCAAGTGAATCAATACGATACCCCATTGTCACCATGAGTATTCAATTGCAAGACATATATCAAGTGTTCTCAAATCCATAAAAGTATTCAATCCGATAACAACGAGATCTCAAAGGGAAAAACTCAATTCATCACAACAAGAGTATAGAGGGGAGAAACATCATATGATCCGACAATATTAACAAAGCCCATGATATAGGTCACGAGAGAGAGAGAGAGTGAGATAAAACACATAGCTACTGGTACAAACCCTCAGCCCCGAGGGTGGACTACTCCCTCCTCATCGTGGTGGCCGCCGGGATGATGAAGATGGCCACCGGAGATGATCCCCCCCCCTCCGATTGTCGTGGACTACTCCCGAGGGTCTAGATTGGTTTTTGGTGGCTACGGAGCCCTACGGCGGCGGATCTTCTGATCTAGGTTAACCCTGAAGGGTTTCGGAATATTTGGGAATTTATAGTGCAAAGAAGGGGTACGGGAGGCCACCGAGGTGGGCACAACCCACCTGGGCACGCCAGGGGGACCTAGCGCGCCCTGGTGGGTTGTGCCCCCTCGGGGCACCCCCAGGTGCAGCTCTGGCCCATTGGGTTCCTTCTGGTTCAAAAAAATCTCCAAAAAGTTTCGCGGTGTTTGGACTTTGTCTGATATTGATTTCCTGCGATGTAAAAAACAAGCAAAAAAACAGCAACTGGCACTTGGCACTGGGTCAATAGGTTAGTCCCAAAAAATGAAATAAAGTTGCTATAAAATGATTGTAAAACACCCAAGAATGATATAATAACAGCATGAATACTTCATAAATTATAGATACGTTGAAGACGTATCAGCATCCCCAAGCTTAATTCCTACTCATCCTCAAGTAGGTAAATGATAAAAGAAATAATTTATGAAGTGTGAATGCTAGCAAAGTGCATAAGATTGATCAATGATAATTTCAATCATTTTTCCTAGCATCATAACAGCAATTCTTTCTTATGAAACTTCTCGTGTTATAGTAGCAACCAATTCACATGTTAAGGTTCAAACAATGAATTCTCTTGAAACTCAACAACCTATGTTCTTAGTCACCAAGAAATTGCAATTCAACTTATTCAATGGAGTTTAAGTAAGAGCTCCACATACTCAACCATCATATATTCTTCTATGATTGCTAACACTCACCTTGTACACAGGAGCAAAACGTTTCAACCGAACACATAGAAAGATAGGGGCTTATTGTTTTGCCTCCCAACATATTCACCTCAAGGGTGTTGTCAACAATAATAACTCATGCTACCCATATTCAACTGGACATATGTGCCTAGATCTTTCCTCACCACATGATCCTTGCCAAAAGAGAAAAATAAAAAGGACTAGAGAGAAACACTTTGACTCTTGCATAAAAGTAAATACATAAAAGTAAAAGATAGGCCCTTCGTAGAGGGGAGTAGAGATTTGTAGAGGTGCTAGAGCTCAAAGTGAAAATTGAGAGATAAAAACATTTTGAGAGGCATACTTTTCTCACTAACGAAAATGACTTAGAGCTCCCAACACTTTCCATGCTAGATATATCATAGGCGGCTCCCAAATAGAAAATAAAGTTTATTCCTTTTTCCACCATACTTTCACTTTCCATGGCTAACCGTATCCACGAGTGCCCTGCATACCAACACTTTCCAAGAAATTTATTATTTGGCAACATAAAGTAAATTCATTTTTCATTTCGGGACTGGGCATCCCTAATACCTTTGCCTTACTCTCGTGCACTGACAAGTGAATAAAAACTCATCGTGAGAATAACACATCTAGCATGGAGAATATTGGCCACCCCTCACCGCCTCACGAGCGGTAGGAGCACACAAAAGAGAAATTTATTTTGAATATTAGAGATGGCACATACAAATTTGCTTAGAACGGCAAAAGAATACTGCATATAGGTAGGTATAGTGCACTCTTGAAAATAAGATTTGGGTTTAAGGGTGTCTGGATGCACAAGTAGTATCTCTACTTGGTGCGGAATTATTGGCTAGCAAAGATGGGGGCAAGCACCACATGTTGAAGGATCTATGACAATATAACTTCTATGTGACTATGTACAAACATAAACCATTACGTTTTCTTCCTTGTCCAGCGTCAACAATTTTGGCATATAATATTTTGATGGAGGCTCACAATCACAAAAGATTTCCATGATAGTGCATTTATATGTGAAAGTTCTCTTCCTTATACTAATTATTCATGAATTGCTTGTATGACCAATATTGTGATTGTCAAGCCTCAAAAGATTTCACTTTCTAAACCCAATGTGAAGCTACCACTAGGCATGATATGATTTCAACTTCATGATATTCAATGTATTCAACAATTTACTCATAGGATATAAGTGAAGCACAATAGTAAATGGCATAGAAAAGAGCTATGTTGACGGGATGTGAATGCCGCTTACTTAGCCTCTCTAGCAACTATTTGAGGACTCTATTTTATTTAAAAACTTTCAGATCTAAGCATTTTATTAATGCAGCAAGCAAAATAAAATAAAATTACATTCCAAGAATAGCACACATCGTGTGAAGAAGCAAAGACTTAGGCTCAACCGATACTAACCGATAATTGTTGAAGAGGAAAGGTGGGATGCCTATCGGGGCATCCCCAAGCTTAGATACTTGAGACTTCTTTAAATATTATCTTGGGGTGCCTTGGGAATCCCCAAGCTTGAGCTTTTGTGTCTCCTTAACTCTTCTCATATCACGGTTTTCCTAAATCGCAAAAGCTTCATCGACACAAAACTCAACAAGGACTCGTGAGATAAGTTAGTATTAACAAATGCAAAAACCTTATCATTCCCTAATGTAGAAAATCACTAAGATTATTATTCAACATTGCATACTAAATGCCTCTGCATATTTAATACTCCTATCCTTAATTAAAATCATTAAACAAGCAAACATATGCAAACAATGCAAACATAACAGCAATTTGCCAAAACAGTACAGTCTGTAAAGAATGCAAGAGTGTCAATATTTATTCAACTCCAAACATTATGAAAATTTAACACACTGTAGAAAATTTATCAGATCTCATAGTGCAAAAAGTTTCAACATTTTATCATGTTCTGACTTTTCTAGGAAATTTTTGCAACAGCGGTAAACTTTCTGTTTTCAAACAGCAATATGTATACTTGCAAAATAAGCATAGTAAAGGCTATATATGCCACTTTTACTGAAATAAAAGATGCAAAACATTATTATAAATAAAAGCAAGAAAATCCTAACAAAATAAATTGACGCTCCAAGAAAAACACATATCATGTGACGAATGAAAACATAGCTCAAAGTGAGATTACCGATAATGTTTGAGACGAAAGAGGGGATGCCTTCCGGGGCATCCCCAATCTTAGTTGCTTGGATCTTCCTTGAATATTTCCTTGGGGGTGCCTCGGGAATCCCCAATCTTAGGTTCTTGTCACTCCTTATTCTCCTCGATATCTCACCTAAAACTTGAAAACTTCAATCACACAAAACTTAACGGAACTTGGTGAGATAGGTTAATATGATAAAGAGCAAACCATCCCACTTTGGTACTGTCAAAGACAAGATTCATAATTGTTTCCACACAATGCCTACTGTAGCATATCATTTCCACAATTTATATTGAGCAATATAAACCATAGAAACTAGAAAACAAGCAAACTATGCATTGAAAATAGAATCTGTCAAAAACAGAACAGTATCTAGTAATCTGCACTCAAACCATACTTTTGCCACTCCAAAAATTCTGAACATTTAGGACGACGTGAGCAATTTGTATATTAATGTTCTGCAAAAATATTCAACTCAAATGCACTCTTTTGTTAAAAACTAGAATTATTTTCGTGAGCACAAAAGTTTCTGTTTTTCAGTAAGATCAAATCAACTATCACCGTAAGCCATTCCTAAGGTATTATTTGGCACTTTATTGAAACAAAAGCAATAAAACATGATTACTACAGCAGCCTAATCATGTGAACACATAAAAAAGTAGGTAAAAGTGTTGGGTTGTCTCCCAACAAGCGCTTTTCTTTAATGTCTTTAAGCTAGGCACGATAATTTCAATGATGCTCGCATAAAAGATAAAAATTGAAACATAACAAGAGCATCATGAATCACATGGAAATCAAATATAAGTCTAACCCACTTCCTATGCATAGGGATTTTGTGAGAAAACAACTTATGGGAACAAGAATCAACTAGCATAGGAAGGCAGAACACACATAACTTAAAAACTTTCAACACATAGAGATGAAACTTGACATTATTGCAATTCCTACAAGCATAAGTTCGTCCCTCATAACGATTTTCAGTAGCATCATGAAGAAATTCAACAATATATCCATCACATAAAGCATTCTTTTCATGACACAAAAGCATAGAAATTTTACTACTCTCCACATAAGCAAATTTTGTAACGCCCTCGATGCGGCTATATCTCCCACATGTCGAAGCACGACTTAGAGGCATAGCCGCATTGAAAGCAATGTCGCAAGTGAGGTAATCTTCACACAACCCATGTAATAAAATAGGGGAAGAAGTTACATAGTTGGCTTACAATCGCCACTTCACACAATTACATGAATAAAGCATTACATCATCCAAATACAATCAAGGTCCGACTACGGAACCAAAATAAAAGAAGAACCCCAAATGCGACAAGGTCCCCGATCGACCCCAACTGGGCTCCACTACTAATCAACTAGAACGAAACACCACAAAGGACAAGATCTTCATCGAGCTCCTCCTGAGCTTGGTTGCGTCAACTGCACGGTCTCATCGGCACCTGCAAGCTGGTTTTTGGAAGTATCTGTGAGCCACGGGGACTCAGCAATCTCGCACCCTCGCGATCAAGACTATTTAAGCTTATGGGTAAGGTAAAGGTATGAGGTGGAGCTGCAGCAAGCGACTAGCATATATGGTGGCTAACCTGTTCACAAAAGAGAGCGAGAAGAGAAGGCGAAGCACGGTCGATAAAAGTATGATCAAGAAGTGATCCTAGAACAACCTACGTCAAGCATAACTCCAACACCGTGTTCACTTCCCGGACTCCGCCGGAAAGAGACCATCACGGTTACACATGCGGTTGACTCATTTTAATTAAGTTAAGGTTCAAGTTATCTACAACCGGACGTTAACAAATTCCCATCTGCCCATAACCGCGGGCACGGCTTTCGAAATTTCAAATCCCTGCAGGGGTGTCCCAACTTAGCCCATCACAAGCTCTCACGGTCAACAAAGGAATAGACCTCCTCCCGAGACATTCCAATCAGACTCGGTATCCCGGTACTCCAAGACATCCTCGACAATGGTAAAACAAGTCCAGCAAGACCACCCGATGTGCCGACATCCCGATAGGAGCTGCACATATCTCGTTCTCAGGGCAACACCGGATAAGCAATCCGTACAACTAAAACCAGCCCTCGAGTTTCCCCGAGGTGGCGCTGCAAGGGGCTCTAGTTTGGACCAACACTTAGACGAGCACTGGCCCGGGGGGGTTAAAATAAAGATGACCCTTGGGCTGGCCTAACCCAAGGGAAAAGAAGGCTAGGTGGCAAATGGTAAAACCAATGTTGGGCCTTGCTGGAGGAGTTTTATTCAAAGCGAACTGTCAAGGGGTTCCCATTATAACCCAACCGCGTAAGGAACGCAAAATCCAGGAACATAACACCGATATGACGGAAACTAGGGCGGCAAGAGTGGAACAAAACACTAGGCATAAGGCCGAGCCTTCCACCCTTTACCAAGTATATAGATGCATTAATTAAATAAGATATATCGTGATATCCCAACAAAATATCCATGTTCCAACATGGAACAAGCTTCAATCTTCACCTGCAACTAACAATGCTATAAGAGGGGCTGAGCAAAGCGGTAACATAGCCAAACAACGGTTTGCTAGGACAAGGTGGGTTAGAGGCTTGGTTTAACAATATGGGAGGCATGATAAGCAAGTGGTAGGTATCGCAGCATAGGCATAGCAAAAGAGCGAGCAACTAGCAAGCAAAGATAGAAGTGATTTCGAGGGTATGGTCATCTTGCCTGAGATCCCGCAAGGAAGAAGAACGAGTCCTTGAAGAAGACAAACGGACGTAGTCGAACGGTTCCTCACAAACGCGACGTTATCGGAACTAGCCTGAAGAAGCAACACCGGAAAGGAGCAAACAACATAATAAACAACCACCACATAAGCATGGCACAATGCACAACCAAGTATGATGCATGTCCGGTTTAATATGCATGGCATGGCAAAGTGCACAAGCAATCCTACAAATTACGTGGAGCTCAATATGCAACTCCGTTGCATATTGACCGAACACCACATCAATTATTTAGTTCACTCTCGGTTAGGTACTCCATAATATTAAATGTTGGTTAACATGGCAAGAGTTGTAGCATAACAAACTATACCATCTAAACAATTTAAATGGGGCCGTATATAATAAACAACAAAACCGGTATACCCCATATGCAATTATCAATTTGGTGCAAAACAATTTTAACCAATCTTGAAGTTGTTATCATGATGCAGATGACATGTGCAAGTTATGCAATTTTTAATAAAAGTTGACAAGAGAATTATGAAGCACTTGTCACCGTGGTGAAAAGAAAAGGGGTGCCACGGCGACGAATACGAAAATGATGCCACGGCAACATATCGGTTATCAGTAGTCCACGGGGATACCAGTGCAAAAGGAAAAGTGACGGGAGCGTGCAAGAGATGGTGGGATGATCCCGGATTCCGGGTGTCCCACGGGTTAGTGGCATGGAAAACGAGTGACAATACGGACACGGTGCAGACAAAGGGTGCATCTCATCCAACATGCATTCATGCATTCACGGGCGTCGACTCGGGGTTATACCTTTGAAGCGTGCGTTTTCGAAGTGTATCGAGTCGGCGTAGAGTAAGTAGTGGAAGTAGACGTTCTCGGATGTCGAGGGAAGTAGTGGTTCACGCGACGGTAGTAGAAGTAGTCGTCCTATCGTTCATCGGCGATCATCGGAGCGGTAGTGGAAGTAGAGGTACATGACAACGATAGAGATACTCGCGACGGTAGTGGTACAAGGTCGTCGGGGTACTTGCTGGTCCGGTCTTGGTGTATTATGTACATGGCTAACGTAGTGGTACTCGGTGTCTTGTCGAACCCAAGCGACGGTAGTCGTACACGGCGCGATGTGGAAGTAGTTGTACTCGCGATCTTCGGCGATGGTAGTCGTACACGTATCGACGAGGTACTTAACGTTTCGGTCTGTAGCCGTTCGAGCGTCTGTGTGGTCTTGCCGGTGGGGTACTTGGCGCTTGCGGTCCAACTCCGAGGTCATAGCCGTGTAGTCGAACTTGACGGAAAACGGGTCTCGCTGGGGACTTGGCGCATCCATCCAGAACTTGTGGTACTTGGCGAAAACGACGGGAGGCGGGCAGTGAACAACGACACGAAGTTCAGGTGTCGCGGTGGTCTTGGCGTCCAGCGACAGCAGCAGGCATCGCAGACACCGGGCGCGGTCGCCTGCAGACGGACGGAGACGCAGCAGCAAAAGAAAAACAGCAGCAGCTCCCGAAACTTGACAGCGCGTGGAAGGAGGAGGTCGAGGACGCAGGCGGGGCAGTGGTGCTGTCGACGGTCGAGGACGACGCCTCCGGTCAGCGAAGCACGGGTGTAGGGGAGGCGGAGTTCCTGCTCGAGGAGGCGCAGGTGAGGGTCGCCGTGGTGCTCTGCTACAGGGTGCCATGGCGAGGAGGCGACGAAGAGGATGGAGCTCTGGGTGCAGGAGGATGGCCAGGGTGCACGGAGCGGCAACGGTCGCCGGAGCTTGAGGGCGCGGGGCTGCGACGTTCGCGATGGCGGCGGCAGGCCTGGTCGAGGGAGAGATGGGGGTCGAGGACGAGGGGGACTTGGGGCACCGGCGGCGGCCTCGGGAAGGAGGAGGGACTTGGCGCGGCGGAGAGCAGGGAAAAGAGACGAGGGAGAGGAAGAGGGGATCGGGGAGAGAAGACGAGGTGGGAGGCGGTGCTGGATGAGGACGAGAGGGAGAGAAGATGGGCTCTCTCCCTGCGCTAGGGTTAGCTGGGGAGTGGGCCTTGGGAGGCCGGCCCAATGGAGAGGAAAACGTCCAGGGGCCTGCTGGGCTGCTCTCTCTCCTACTCTCTTCCTCATTTCCTTTTATTTGCCAAAATAGCAAATAGCAAAGGCATAAATAAGAGAAAGAAAAGGTTGGAGAAGGAATTTGAGCACTTGGATAATTTTCACGGACTCAGAAAAATGTGCACGGTCCGGGAAAATAGAAAAAGTTCAAGTTTGAAAGATTAAATTCAAATTCCTTTGAATTTAATTCAAAAGGTTTGAACTAGGATAGGTTTTTCGAAGTGCCCAAAAATGTTGAGAAATTAGGTGGAGCTCCGGAAAAGGATGAAAGGACATGTGGCAAAGTTAGAGGCCAAGAGTTGAAATAATAAAAGGCATTGGGATTTTTGCAAGTGTGTTAAGGTAATTCCACATAATTGGAATAATTACTATAGCTCTCTAAATATCGAGAGGATAAGTTGTAAAGAGAATCACCATGTGAATTCCCTCAATTTAAATGGATCAAAGATCCATACCATTTGTTTAGTTGAGTTAAGAAAAATAAATGGCATGATGGCATGATGACAATGCACATGATGCAATGATGAATGCAAAGAACCAAACAAATCACACGACGAAACCTGGAAACCCTGGAAGGCAACTGAAGCTCCGGTCTTGGCGTTACAACACTCCACCACTACGAGAGGATCTCGTCCCAAGATCTAGGATGGCACCGGAGGGAAAAGGAAGAGGAAGAGAAGAGGTAAAACTAAGTTGCTTCTTTGACAAACGAGTGAAACCAAAGAACCTTGAAAAGGTTAAGACATTTCAAGAAAAGAATACAACGGAGATGAACGAAGTTGAAAACACTCGTTAGAAAAAGAGGGACAAGGAAGAACAACTTTGGGCAGCACTCTGATTGAAAAGAAAAGGAATTGTAAGAACTTGATAAGATGAGAAGACACTTGATGAAATCACAACATACAGCCTCCGGAACTATTGAATGAAAGGAACAAGGGGTAAGAAAGATCTCAGACAGCACTCCGGTTGAAAAGAGATGCAAGGCTTGATAAGGCGAAAAGAACTTGAGAAAAAGGGCACAACACTCCGGTTAAATGGATAGGCATGAAAAGAACATGATCTTTGACAAAACGAAAAGATGGGTGAAAAGAACAACATCGCAATGCCTCCGGAACGACTGTAAGAATGGATTCAAAAGAATGGAGAGGAAAGCAACGTCTTTAGGAGAAGGGTCGAACGGAGTTGTTGGAAAACCAACAACGAAAAGAACAAGGTTGTAGTGGACTTAGGGAAAACATCTCGAAATTATGAGGTGAAATTCTGCCACTACTGGAAACAATAGATTGGATTGATATAAACAAAGAGAGGAGACTATTTCGCTGTGAGGATAAGTGAAGAACTTGGGTCACTTATAAGCACCATAATTAGCAACAATCCTTGGAGAAGGCTTTAGGAGAAACAAGATATAAGATAACTCCAACGAAGAGACTGATGGATTTAAAATATCTCATTCTTGACAACATGTGAATCATGAAACATGAACTCAAATTATCAAGAATGACATAATACCACCTTCAAAGATACGGAAGAAAGAATTGCACTCCGGGTAGCAAGATGAAGAATGCTTGAGCTCCTTAGAAAAGAATCTTGATGAACCCTTTGAGAAGGAGTTAAATCCTTGAAGAACCATCATGTAGAACCTCCATGAAGAACTCCGGTAACAAAAGGATGATCAAACGAAAAGAAAGAGAAGTTGAAAGCACAAGGTGAAACCTTGTAAAAATTTAGATAGATCTCCGCGATGAAATAATTGAAATAACTTTGAGCTCCAGAAAGAAAGATGGACAACTTGAATCGAGAATATGATGAACCTCCGGAATAGGGAATTAATCACTTGGATGAAACAAGAATAAGAATTACATTATGCTTATCCTTCACCAAATTAAATTGATGACAATCAACGGATTTGGCATATTACTTATTCTCGTAGAAAATATTAAGAGAGTATAACATCAGACTTGGGAAGGTCTTCAACGAAACACCGGTAGGATTGAAACAATGAATGAATTGATATGATGAAGAAGGAAGAGAACACTTGAGCAACCACCGTAAGGATTGAAAAGAATGATGAGAAGATAAAGAAACACCGGGTAAGAATTAGCAAATGAATGAAGAATCTTGAGAGAATTTAGATACAAGAGAACAAAGAGATCACGAGCTGATTGAAGATCACTAGAACGAAGGACCGGTAAGATAGGAGAATGATAACTGACAGCTGAGAATGAATAAACCTGAATTGATGGACTCCGGATAACAAACTGAGAAGACTCTTGAATTGCTCCGGATGGATAAAAAGAATTCTCACAATCAAACAATTATGAGAGGATGGCCTCGAATTAGAACCACAAATCTCTGAGAGAACGGATAAGATATGGAGGTAAAACTCTTCTTCGGTCTTCAAATGATGACGATAAACACCACCAAGAATTTATTTAGACACTCCGGAAGAATCAAAACGAAGACGTTGAGCCAACGATGAAAAGAATTGTGAAAGATCTAGGAGATGGCATTTGACTGATGATAACTCATTCTTACGTCAAACTTCGAAAAGAATTTAGGATAGCTCCGGGAAAATAAGAAGAGTCAGGTAAGATCCTGGAAAAAGACCTGTGGGTTAGGGCCCACTCAAAAGAAACACCGTTGAACGATTGCTTGAAAAGAGAGATTCCATCGGTTGAATTTAAATGGCTTGAATGAGGTAACATCCTCAAAAGATCTTGAACGAATGTAGAGTGGAAACATGAATCTTCTGAGATATCTTCGGCACTCCGAAACAAATGAATAGCGAGGAGTAGATGATTAAGAGGTGCACCGGTATGAGAAGGTATTGAAATGAGGAAAAGATGTGATCAACAAGGCTTGTATTGGATCCGCCGGAGATGGAAAGAATGAAGAATGATGAACTAGTAGAACATCTTCTTGAGAACCACCGGGTAAGAATATTGACGGAAAAGAATGGAGAGACTTCACATGAATAAAAGGATACTTGATTAAGAAATCCGAGTCCTTGAGGAAAAAGGGTGGGTGGGCGGGAAAAACAAAGGCAACTTGGAGACGGATGAAACAAACACCGTTGAGAAAGCTGAGATTGGATCTTGCGGATGTTGAAATGTTCGGATCCACTAGAAGAGAAGCACACCGGTTGAAAAGGATTGACATAACAGTCTCGATTATCATGAAGGTTTAGTATTCACATAGGAGTATGAGAACACCGCTTAGGAAAAATATGGAATCAACATTTGACTTTGAAGCAACTCGAATACCACAACTCAAAACAAAAAACAAAGGATTGGCTTGCAGAATAAGCCAGAACAAACATATGATAGAGATTTCGTCCGAAGTTTTCGTGGTGGGGCCTACACGGGCTCGATCGTACAGCACCATCATGTACAAGGCAGTGCACATGACATACGAAGCGTCCCCGAGTCGGCATAGCCAAGGACTCTTTAAGACACAACGAGACCACTGTAAAACCAACCATGAATAGGCGGACCACTAGACGTCGAACCCCAATTTCATATCATACATCTGTCGGAAAGATATCCTAAGAGCTACTTGAATTCCCACTTATAAACTCCCAAACGGTTGAGGGAGAGATGGGGGTCGAGGACGCGGGGACTTGGGGGCGCCGCGGCGCCTCCGGGAAGGAGGGAGGGACTTGGCGCGGCGGAGAGCAGGGAAAAGAGACGAGGGAGAGGACGAGGGATCGGGGAAAGAAGACGAGGTGGGAGCGGCGCTGGATGAAGGACGAGAAGGGAGAGAAGATTGGGCTCTCTCCTGCGCTAGGGTTAGCTGGGGAGTAGGCCTTGGGAGGCGGCCCAATGGAGAGGAAAACGTCCAGGGGCCTGCTGGGCTGCTCTCTCTCCTACTCTCTTCCTCATTTCCTTTTATTTGCCAAAATAAGCAAATAGCAAAGGCATAAAAATAAAGAAGATAGAAAAGGTTGGAGAAGGAATTTGGGCACTGGGATAATTTTCAGACTCAGAAAAATGTGCACGGTCCGGGAAAATAGAAAAAGGTCAAGTTTGAAAGATTAAATTCAAATTCCTTTGAATTTAATTCAAAAGGTTTGAACTAGGATAGGTTTTTCGAAGTGCCCAAAAATGTTGAGAAATTAGGTGGAGCTCCAGAAAATGATGAAAGGACATGTGGCAAAGTTAGAGGCCAAGAGTTGAAATAATAAAGTATTGGGATTTTTGCAAGTGTGTTAAGGTAATTCCACATAATTGGAATAATTACTATAGCTCTCTAAAAATATCGAGAGGATAAGTTGTAAAGAGAATCACCATGTGAATTCCCTCAATTTAAATGGATCAAAGATCCATACCATTTGTTTAGTTGAGTTAAGAAAAATAAATGGCATGATGGCATGATGAAATGCACATGATGCAATGATGAATGCAAAGAACCAAACAAATCACACGACGAAACCTGGAAACCACTGGAAGGCAACTGAAGCTCCGGTCTTGGCATTACAAATTTATTTCTCACGGATAGTAGTGGGAGCAAACTCAACAAAATAACTATCATGGGATTGAAATTAAATCATGATGACAAGTTTCATGGTTATCATTATTATTTATAGCATACATGTCATCACCATAATCATCATATATAAGAACTTTATTGTCATAATCAATTGGAACCTCTTCCGAAATAGTGCATTCATCACTAAATAAAGTCATGACCTCTCCAAATCCACTTTCATAATTATTGCAATAAGATTCAACACCCTCAAAAATAGTGGGATCATTAGTACCTAGAGTTGACACTCTTTCAAACCCACTTTTATCAATATAATCATCATAAATAGGAGGCATGCTTTCATCATAATAAATTTTTTCATCAAAACTTGGGGGAGTAAAAATATCATCTTCATCAAATATAGCATCCCCAAGCTTGTAGCTTTGCATATCATTAGCATCATGGATATTCAAAGAATTCATACTAAAAACATTGCAATCATGCTCATCATTTAAATATTTTGCGCCAAACATTTTGTTGACTTCTTCTTCTAACAAGTGAGCACAATTTTCTGAACCATCATTTTCAAGAAAGATATTATAAAGATGATCAATAATATGATGCAACCTCAATTCCATTTTTTGTAGTTTTCTTTTATGAACCAAACTAGTGATAAAACAAGAAACTGAAAGATTCAATTGCAAGATCTAAAGATATACCTTCAAGCACTCACCTCCCAAGCAACGGCGCCAGAAAAGAGTTTGATGTCTACTACGCAACTTTATTCTTGTAGACACGTGTTGGGCCTCCAAGCGCAGAGTTTTCTAGGACAGTAGCAATTTTTCCTCAAGTGGATGACCTAAGGTTTATCAATCCGTGAGAGGTGTAGGATGAAGATGGTCTCTCTCAAACGACCCAGCAACCAAATACAAGAAATCTCTTGTGTCCCCAACACACCCAGTACAATGGCAAATTGTATAGGTGCACTAGTTCGGCTAAGAGATGGTGATAAAAGTGTAATATTGATGGTAGAAATATATTTTTATAATCTGAATAAATAAAAACAGCAAGGTATCAAATAGTAAACGGGCGCAAAAACGGTGTTTCAATGCTTAAAAACAAGGCCTAGGGTCCGTATTTTCACTAGTACAATTTCTCAATAGTGCTAACATAGTTGGATCATATGACTATCCCCCAAAGTATAATCAAGAATCACTCCCGAGTTCCTATTAGCGGAGAACAAAAGATAGGAATTGTTTGTAGGGTACGAAACTACCTCAAAGCTATTCTTTCCGTTCAATCTATTCAAAAGTTCGTACTAAAATAACACAAAGCTGTTGTTTCCTTTCGATCTATCCTAGAGTTCGTACTAGAGTAACACCAAAGCATATTCATATTCATCAAACTCAATCCACACAAAGAACTACTAAGAGTGCCCCAAGATTTCTACCAGAGAATAAGGATAAGAACGTGCATCAATCCCTATGCATAGATTACCCCAATATCACCGCAGAAAACGCAAGTTGAGTGCCAAAACATATATCAAGTGAATCAATACGATACCCCATTGTCATCATGAGTATTCAATTGCAAGACATATATCAAGTGTTCTCAAATCCATAAATGTATTCAATTCGATAACAACAAGATCTCAAAGGGAGAAACTCAATTCATCACAACAAGAGTATAGAGGGGAGAAACAACATATGATCCGACTATATTAACAAAGCCCATGATATAGGTCACGAGAGAGAGATAAAACACATAACTACAGGTACAAACCCTCAGTCCCGAGGGTGGACTACTCCCTCCTCATCGTGGTGGCCGCTGAGATGATGAAGATGACCACCGGAGATGATTCCCCCCTCCTCCGGCAGGGTGCTGGAACGGGTCTAGATTGATTTTTGGTGGCTATGGAGCCCTGCGGCGGCCGAACTTCTGATCTAGGTTAACCCCGAAGGGTTTCGGAATATTTGGCAATTTATAGTGCAAAGAAGGGGTACGGGAGGCCACCGAGGTGGGCAGAACCCATCTGGGCACGCCAGGGGGGCCTGGTGCGCCCTGGTGGGTTGTGCCCCCTCGAGGCACCCCCAGGTGCAGCTCTGGCCCATTGGGTTCCTTCTGGTTCAACAAAATCTCCAAAAAGTTTCACGATGTTTGGACTCTGTTTGATATTGATTTCCTGCGATGTAAAAAACAAGCAAAAAACAGCAACTGGCACTGGGCACTGGGTCAATAGGTTAGTCCCAAAAAATGATATAAAGTTGCTATAAAATGATTGTAAAACACCCAAGAAAGATAAAATAATAGCATGAATACTTTATAAATTATAGATACGTTGGAGACGTATCACTAGGTATGCACTAACGTGGTACTAGGCGATGCCGGCGAAAGGGGGAAACATCCGGGAAAGTATCCCCAGTGTTTCACGTTTTCGGATAGAGAAACTGGAGGGGGAAAGTTGTGTGTTCGCTATGCGGGGAATGTGGCGGACGAACGGGCTACACATCCGGATTTTTTTCATCGTTCTAAGCAACTTTCATGTATAAAGTATTTTCATCCGAGATACATTTTATTTTCTATTAATTGTCAAAGTTTTAAATCATTTTTAGAATTAACAGAATCAATTTAATTAGAAAATGTAATTATGATGTCAGCGTGAGGTCATCATGATGTCAGCTGTGCGTTTGACTAGGTCAACAGATGCGTGGGTCCCGTTTGTCAAGGTCACAGATTAGCTAAAGAGAGTTAATTAGTTTTAACTAAGTATTCAGGTTAATTAACATGATTAATTAGGTTAATTAATTTATTATTTATATATATTTTTTGATCTTATCTCCAGGGCGTGGGGCTCCTTTGCCATAGGCCCAGAGGCCAAATAGGGCGGGCTACCAGGCGCGGGCGAGAGCACCCGCCGTGCGCCCCGGCTAGAAGAGCCCGAGGGAAAGGGGGCGCGCGGGCGCTGTGGTCCGGCGCCGGCGGCTAGGGCCCCTGCTGGTCCAGCAGCAGCAAGGGATGGCGAGCAGGGGCTGCCGGGGAGGCGTAATCGGCGCGGCACGGCAGGGCGTGGGGGGAGGGAGCGATGCAGCTGTGGCAGGGGGGAGGCAGGGGCGAGGCCAAGTGAGGGTGCGGCGAGGGAAGTAGGGGGCGGCGCCGCCGCGAGTGGGCAGCAGCAGCAACACGGGCCGCGGGCAGACAGGACAATAGGCGAGCTCCGGCGGGCGTGAGGGTGCAGCAGTAGTAGAGAGCAGCAGCTGCAGTGCTGGAAGCAGAGTAGCAGCAAGAAGTAGTAGAGGATGGCCGGGAGCAGCGGCAGTAGTCGGAGAAGAGCAAGCGGGCGCGGGGCGAGCAGCCGGCGAGCACACGGGCAACACTGGGGGCGGCCAAGGGCGAACCCCGTGTGTGGGAGTGCGGCCGGACTAGCAGGGGGCGGCGAGCATGGGGCGGACGTGCACATGAGCTCGGGTGCGGCAAGAGTGAGGTCCGGCCATGGCGGTGGGGGTGCAACATACGGTGATGGATCGATGGAGTAAGGGCCGGGAATCGGAGGAGGGACTCACAGTGGAGGTTGGTTGCGTGCTCGGGGAGGCCGGGGTGGACGAGGTGACGCAGATCGATGGCGGCGGACGGCACGACACCGAGGTTGAATACGACCGACGCAGCGACGGCGATGCGGCATGTTGGCCTCGATCTAACAACGAAGATGACGAAGACAATGATGAGGAGGCTTCTCGACAGCGTATCACGCGCCTGGGAGCACGATAGCCATGCGGTTGAGCTCGGCCATGGCGACGACGTACTCGGGCGCAAGCAAAACGGTGATAGCGAGCGAGGGTGTGGGGGAACTTGGGGGTAGGGTTTCTCAGGGGTCAACGGCGTCGCTTTTATCTGTCAGGGGGTGCCGGGGATGGCCGGCACGTGGCCAGGGCACCATGGATGCCCGCCACGGCTCCTCTGCTCCTGTAACTGGAGGTGGAAGGATATGTGAGCTGGGTTGGGCTGGCTATTGTTGCTAGATGCGCCAAGGTGTAAAGTGCCACTAGAGCCCACTAATACAGTAGTAGTTAGGCCCTTTTCTGTTATACTTTGATGTTTCTTATTTTCTTTACTATTTTGCATTCTTTTATAAACTAAAGGAATTTAGTTGAGCACGAAATATAGCACACCTATACTAGGCAGTGCGCTGAGCTAGACCTCCAAGTTACAATTTATTTTGAATACTCTAAATATTTGTTTAATATTTAAAAGCATTTAAATAATTGTTTTGCCGCGGTTTTATCTATTATCGTGCATTTAAATATTTTATTTAAATATGGGTTCTTCACCATAACTACCTACGCAATATTTGTCACAACCTAGACATTTTAGTTTTAACATTTCAAAACTTTTGTTGTTTGCCTTGATTTTGAATTTGAATTTGAATTTGAATTGGTTTGAACCAAGGTGAGATTAGCAATAGTAATGACGATGACCTAGCACCATTAACATGGAATTACTATAGCTTAATTATCCGGGTGTTACATCTAACTTACCCGAGTTGTCGTATAGGCTATGAATGAAACATAAGACAATGAACTTCTTAAGCACGGAAACAATAGAAGAGGATGATCTTCTTAACATGCAAATCACAGGCATTAGATCAACATGAAAAACAATATGAAGCGTTATTCTCAGGAGGCACGGTCAACAGCTCGTGATGCCGCATACCACAACATTCCAAGCTCAACTTTGCAATCAAACTCACAAGGCCTAGCATTACATAGACACCATTCAGAACAAACTCTTAAAGTACCTTACATAAGTCAACATTCATGTGACTATGCATCTCAGCAGAGTAAAATTTACTTTTGAACTGAAGACAGGTATAGGAAAAAACGATCGACGTTGCTCATCGCAAAGGGCATCCCACTAAAAAATATCAAATGCATGTCTTCTGGCTAACATCAATGAGCAAAATATGACAAGGTTTTCCAATTCCAATATATTAAACTAATTTTTCTTGCTAACATCAATGATTAAACTTTGACAAGCTTTTCCCATTCAAAATATGAAATGCCTATGATTGTGGAACAGGCAGGATTTGTCATCAATTTTTCATCTGATAGTCGGGTGGCTCAAGGTGACGACGAATGATTAGAGAACTATTCGATGTATTGTGCATGATGAAGTATTATGGAGGACACAAACCATTTGAACATTTTGTGCAGTTCCACTAAAATCAAGCTGAGCATCCCTATGGATTTCGTATTTATATGCTGCAAGAAAACAAAGACACATCAGCACACAAATGAATATTAGCCCCAGTGCCAACCCACCAATCGGTGGACTAACAAACTGAAAGTACGGTAAACAGATTACCATACCCAGATGCCCCATCACTGTTGCTTAGAGTGACATTGACAGACTTGGAGTCCTGTCCTGGCTTCTTGTACTTGTTTGCCCAGTGTTCCTCCGAACCACAAGTAAAGCAGTCAATCTCTCTTTTTGTCTTTCTTCTTACCCTTCTTAATGGCCGACGTTGGCAACTCCATTCAAACAGATAGTCCGGTGGCTCAAGGTGATGAAGAATGATTAGAGAACCATTCGATGTATTGTGCATGATGAAGTATTATGGAGGACACGAATCATCTGAACATTTTGTGCAGTTCCACTAAAATCAAGCTCAACATCCCCGTCTGCATAAATACAGAAAAAGTGTGATGAATATAATAGTGGTACTGGTTGATTAAACATACGCTTACAACAATAATCATCTTCATTATCTTTAACAGGAAAAGATAGCAATGCAATAGCTTGAATTAAACATTTATTCAAAACAATACAACAATATAAGTGGCACAACATAACAAAACACAATCATGTGGATGAAGGCCGATACTGACCTCGTTTGTTACAGATGTGTCGGCAACTAACTTGGTCATACCTTTCCTTGTGGAGTGAATTTTGCACTCCACGTTTGTTAAGTTGCCCATGCTCTCTGGAGACTAGTCATGTCACCAGCGTCTACTAATACTCTGTTAAGCTTCTCGATCATTCCTTGTGTAATGTAGTGCAAACAGTGACTGTTTCTTTCTGCAAAGTGGTAAGACACCCACTAATGCAGCAGTTTGCCTTAGACACATTGCCTCATTTTGTGCAGTTCAACTAAAATCAAAGTCGAAATAAAACCGAGCAGAAATTTTGATATCCCTGTAAGCAACAATAAGTACAAGGGAAACAATTACTGAGAAATAATGGTTGATGACTTGTACTCCCAGAAGAAAAACATCTACTGATCTACCTTATCTTAATGGGAAACAAAGCAGTAGAGTAGCAAATCTCAATCAGTGCGATTCATTCATATTAACTAAGACATTATCTTAACAATGCCTTGTTTCAACATGTATAAAGAAAGATAAAGCAGAAAAGTACCATTCCTAAAACAATGCGACTGATTCATATTAACAGAGACATTATCTTAACAATACCTTGGTTAAACATGTAGAAAGAACTACAAAGCAGGATAGTACCATTTGTAACACATTGTAACTGATATACAATAAAAGAGACATTATCTCAACAATACATTTCTTAAACATGTACCCCGGCTAATCCCTAACAGAAATGGTACTCCCACCGATCCCTAACAAGTGTTGAAGTTTTGAACTATGATTCGGTAGTTAATTCTGAGAGTGGCATTGCTTAATATTACCAGCGGCATCAGATAAACAAAAAGCATAAACAGTTCCAGGGGAGAGTGGGCGCAACAACACCATGTGGTTCCATCTACTTATAAAGGGGGTGATGTAGAGTTTTGTTGTAGCAAGGAAACAAGCATCATGTCTGGGTTGGAACAATTTTTGCTCACTTAATTGTAAAAGACGGCAGTTCAATAGATTCAATTCAACATTTATCCAAAATAGTACTAATGCAAGTAGCACAACATCTCAAAGCACACTGCAGCATCATGTGGATGAAAGTCGGTACAGACCTTTCTTGACCGAGATTTGAAACAACTCAAGAGGAGGATTTGAACGAAATCTCAACACATATATGGAAATCTGATCTCCTTTTGTGTAGTTCCACCAAAATTAAGCAAAGTCACCGGTGTGACATTCAAGTTGAACTGCACAAAACACTCTTAAAACAAAAGTGTTTCGCATAGCGAAGCAAAATGTCGCAATAGCAACAAGTCGAATAGATATCCCTGTTTTAACAGAGGCAAAAAAGGAATCAATTACAGCCAACAAAGGAGGATGAAACATGCGGCCACAAAAATGGTACTCCCGCTGATCCATAACAAGTGTTGCAGTTTTGAACTAAGATTCAATAGTTAATTCTGAGAGTGGCATTGCTTAATTTTACCAGCGGCATTAGATTAACAAAAAGGATAAACAGATCCAGGGGAGAGTGGGTGCAACAACACCATGTGCTTCCATCTACTTATAAAGGGGGTGATGTAGAGTTTGTTGTAACAAAGCAACAATCATCATGTGTGGGTTGGTCCCATTTTTGTTCACTACTTAATGGGAAAAGAGAGCAATTCAACATTCACTTAAAACAGTACCAATACAAGTAGCACTGTATCTCAAAGGACACTGCACAATCATGTGGATGAAGGCCTGTACCAACCTTTCACGAGACAGACAAGATAAAATACGAATCTACCAACACGAATAGGAAATCCAATCTCGTTTTGTGCAGTTGCACTGAAATCAAGCAAAGTTGCCGGTGTGACATTTAAGTCCGCTGTAGCAACAAGTTGAATAGATATCCCTGTTTTAACAGAGGTAAAAAAGGAATCAATTACTGGCCAATAAAGGAGGATGAAACATGCAGCCACAAAAATGGTACTCCCGCCGATCCCTAACAAGTGTTGCAGTTTTGAACTAAGATTCAGCAGTTAATTCTGAGAGTGGCATTGCTTAATTTACCAGTGGCATTAGACTAACAAAAATCATAAACAGTTTTCAGGGGAGAGTGGGCGCAACAACACCATGTGCTTCCATCTACTTATAAAGGGGTTGATGCAGAGTTTGTTGTAACAAAGCAACAAGCATCATGTCTAGGTTGGTCCCATTTTTGTTCACTACTTAATGGGAAAAGACAGCAATACAATATATTTAGTTCAACATTTATTTAAAACAGTACCAATACAAGTAGCACAACATCTCAAAGCACACTACACAATCATGTAGATGAAGGCATGTACTGACCTTTCATGAGACGAACAAGATCAAGTACGAATCTACCAACATGAATAGGAAATCCAATCTTGTTTTGGGCAGTTGCACTGAAATCAAGCAAAGTTGCCGGTGTGACATTTAAGTTCGCTATAGCAACAAGTTGAATATATATCCCTATTTTAACAGAGGCAAAAAAGGAAACATTACTGGCCAATAGAGGAGGATGAAACATACGACAACAAAATGAAGTATCTAACTTATCTTGATGGAAAACAAAGTAGGACAATAGCATTTCTAAAATGGTTGCATTGATTCATATTAACAGAGACATTCTCTTAAAACAACATTCATTAAAAATGTAATTTACTTTTAACAGTGACATTGCTTCAATTTTCTGGCACCATTCTTAGATTAACAGCACCAAAATAGTTGTATGGGACATGGGACATGCCGGCACCATGTGCGTCCACACGTATAAATGGGTGATGCAGAGTATGTTGCCAAGAAGCATATCAATGTTGGTCCCATATTTGTTCTCTTTGAACCTTTTTCCTATGTGAGGGCAGCAAATCTAGTCATGTACAAACTACCCGACCCCCTAGTTTCTTTCCTTTTTCAACAAAGAAATAGGTTCCTTACATATGTGTGTACTGGGTTACCCCCTTTTTTCCCTTTTCGAACAACAAAGAGGATGGATAGCCAGTCTATACTACTTTCCCTCCCTCCTTTCATCATTGAACCACATCCTAGATTCATGGTCCACCCCACCGCACCCTTCTTTCCTCTTTGAACCAAGACCTAGATTCGACTACAGAATCGAAAAGGAGAACAGCGCAGCTAGAGTAATGACGGTTTCAAAGAAACTTATACCTTAGGGTCATCGGGGTGTGGCTAGGCATGCGGCGGGAGGCCAGATCTGCCGACACTACGTACGGCAGTGAGGAAGAAGGGGTTGATGTCCCTCCCGCACAGGTGCTGGGTGAAAGAGAACAGCGCAGCCGGTAGTGGATTGCCTCCCTCGCCGAAGGCGATAGAGTGAACGATGAACCTCCTCCTGGTGTGATGGGATCCGGACGGCTCCTTCGCCAGCTGTGAGGGGGGAGAGAGAGATAGAGGCCAACGCGGTCTTGTTTAGATCTGGTGAAGAGGGTGAGAGACTTTGAATATAGCAAACCCTAGCAAGGGAACACTGAGCCTCTAGTGTGTGTGTGTGTGTGTGTGTATAGTGTGGCGAGAGTGTGGAGAGTGCAAACCCTAGAGAACAAGCGCTGAGGCTCTAGCTTATATAGTACTACATATATAGGAGTAGTACGGACTGAGCTTCGGTGCCTTAACTTCACCTACCTTTGGCTATATGACAGGTGGGCCAGCCACATGTTGGGCCCACCTGTCATACACCCAAAGGAAGGTGCACTAAGTCAATGAAGCTGCGTCCATATAGTACTTGTGTATAGTACTAATATATAGTGGAGTAGTTTCCTTATTCTCTCCATAACAATCATTTTAAATTGTGTAAGTATGAAACGAAACTCTTTATTTAATGTACCAGTGAAGAAAACTACTACTTACGATGAACTAACGATCCACCCATCCTGGTCGCACTTCCTACCCTTCACGTGCGGTACACTACCCTCCGTTAAGTGAACAACCACACATGCGCCAAATTATTAGAAACGTGTGAGAGTGTGTACAAATAAATAATTTTAATTTCGATTATCGGAAAGGTTTGAGAGTATGTACGGTTTGCCCTCTCTCAATAATTATGGTTTGTTGTGTTCGGCCTAAACTTGGTCAAACTTTACAAAGTTTGACTTCAGTCAAATCTAATATGCAGAGTAAATAAAAATGGAGGGCTACTACGTCCATCCGGGTTTTTAGTCCACACCATTTTTTTAATCAAAGTCTGACCACATATTTAGTTAATAGCTGGACAAATAAAATTACAGGGGAGCTGAAGACAAAGTTGTCAGAAGGCTTAGAAATCAATATAAAACATATGCTCTTAGTACCAACATCGATCCTTCTTCGAGGAAACATTTGGTTCATAGCCAATTGTGTGATAAAATTGCACCAACGTGAAAGACGACTGCGTCTCCAACGCAACCAAGGTGAACTGATGAATGATATCATCTTTGTGGGTAACAAGCAAAGAGCACTGATGGAAGATAGCTTGTTTTTCATTGAAAATCGATCAGCTTCACCAGCCGATGCAAACATGAGCATTGATAGGTCATCGTGGTGATGCATCATCCATTTGGCATCAAGTTTGGGTGAGGCACCTATGAAGTTCAACAAATCCTCACTATGGTTTGTTTCTTCTCAGTAATGAAGCTCGGGGAAGGAAGAACCACGTGGCAGAGGATAGTGAGGCGGAACAACAATGGCCATCTAATTTTGTGCAGTTCTACTAAAATTGAGGAAGACATGCCCGGGTATGGAGATACACATCGTTGTTTGCAAAAATATAAAAAAGGGATATAGTGTTGTTACTTTGTTTTGGCAGTGGTACAAGATTAACAGCGACATCTCAATTGTCAATAAGAATTAATGAAAAGTACACCAATAAATAAAAGCATCATGATTATCTTGATGGGAACTAAACCAGGATACCTGAGAAAAAAAGCATTTCTTCATTTAACCAGTGATAGTATTAGATTAGCAGCAACAATAGGAGCATATGGACAATGACCGCACAACCACCATGTACTTTTTGTCGAAACAACATGTATACCTCCACCGAGGCATAAACCAGGACAAATTTTCGAGTGGCATTTCCTCTATAATATTAGGTAATGTTGGACCAGCCGACGAACCCTAGCTATTGTACATGGGAAGCTAGGGAGTAGTCACATAGAAGAAAACCCGCATGAAGCGACCTGGGGAGCCGGACCAGTACAAGTAGTTATACCTCAGGTGGGTGAGATGTCGCTTAGGCGGGCGGGCGGCATCTGCCCACACGGCAGCGAACAAGGGCACGAAGGACCATCTGCGCCAGCGCCGACTCCGAGAGGACGGTGCGCATTGGCTTCCTCCATCGCTGACGGCGACAACGTCAACGCTGCACCTCCTCACCTCCCGCAACGGACGGGATTCAGCCGGATCTGTAACCACCGGTGAGGAGAGAGATAGAGTGGACATTGTCATCTTGTTTTGATATGGAGAGGGCGAGAGAGCGAGAAGCGAGAAACCCTATCAAACAAGAGGCTATATAAACAATGGAGTAAAAAAATCTCCATAGCATTGGTTTTAACTAGAATACGCGTGTTCCCGGAAAAAAGAAACGAAAACTGGCGGACATTTTTTTAACGTACCAAGAAAGAAAACTCGATCAAAAACACGCCCCCGCTTCCAGGTCGCGAGAGTTGTCGCACACACACACACACATAGACATAGACATGCATATCTGTGTTTATTTAAAATTCCATCTCCATCTCCATCTCCAATCATATTTGTCCAACTGGCACATTATTTACGTTGTTAATTATATACGCAGCAATATTAATGTACAACATCTCTTGTTTGCGGGCGTCCGGACCGCTGCCACGCCCGCTCCTGACCAACCCGAACCCTCTTCATCACCCGCGTGTTCTTCCCGCCCGAAACGGTCAGTGCCGCATTCATGCCCGGCCAGAGCGGACGCGACCTCTCACTGGCGCCGGCATTGAAGCATCGCGCCGGTCGAGAGAGCGTTGCCCGCGCCGCTTCCCGGTGCACGTGACTGCTCCACATTCAAAGGTCGCAATAGTCGGCCACAACATGCATGTAAAAAGTTCTTGGGAGTCCGTGAAAGCTAGATGTCCTCCCCCAACTCGTCAATCTCTTCCAGTAGTGCTAGTACTCCATGGCGCGATCCATCGACAAGCAGGCGGGAAAGTTATCTATACTCGGCTTGCGATGAGTGGCATGCCGAGCGACCGTGTGGGGTGGAGCCGTGGAGGAGGGTGAGACACGAACACGACAGACGTGATTTAAACGTTGGTTTTGCTCGATGGTGCGATCCAACGAAACGAAATGTTGGTTTCTCTCTGTTTCCATTTTTTCTTTGGAAAAACAGAAACTTTCCACTCCATTTTCATACCTACTCTAAGGTTGCCCCGTTACAACATTCCATCAAATACAAAGGAAAACTAACACGCATGCTGATGCATCTCAATGATTCACATATCATAGCCAATATTTACTTCACAACTAAAGACAAAAGTTGTGAGAGTGTGTACAAAAGAAAAACTACTGATGGGGTCACTATGACTTAAACCCTAAACCCTAAACATGATTTAATTTCCTGGCTAGGTAGAACCTGTGAAAGGAAAGACGGCTACCACCCTCGGATCATAAGATGCTTTTGTGCAGTTCCACTAAAACCGAGCTGAGCATCCCTGATGAAAAAGATATTGAAGAAGTGTGATTAGAATAATAGTACTGGCACTAGTTCATGAGACATAAACTCGTCACAAATAGAAGCCGGTAGAAGTAGAGAAAGATCGACTTGGAGATGGAACTACGTGGGGAGCTGCGGCAGTGGAGAAAGCCGGCTCCAAAAATAAGATGTACCTGGGACGTCGGGCTGTAGCTAGAAGGGCAGTTGGGAGGCGGCATCAGCCCATACCACGGGGACCCCCGATTGGGATGCACCGACTGTGGGTTTTCTCCCTCGCCGATGTCGACCGCGTCTACACAGTACATCGTTCCTTTCCCCCAATGACGGGATCAGGCTGGATCTGTGACCAGCGGTATGGCAACCATCGTTCTATGCTTGTGAAGAGAGCAACCCAAGCAAGCAGGCTTGTAGCTTAGGCTCATCCTAGTGTATATATAGTGGTTTTCTTTTCTCTCCGTATCAACCATTTTATATTATGTACGTGTCATTGAAGAGTGAAATGATGGTTGCTTCTTCCGACTAACTTACTGTGTGATTTGACTGCTCCTTACTGGCCCCTACACGTACTCCCCCTACGTGTATAACCGTTGCTAAGTCTCACTTGTACTTATCTCTATTTTCTTGCATGACATGTAGACAGGATGCGCATAGAGGAATTTTGTTACTGCACGTTGTTACGTAGTACTACTAGTACCTACTCCCTCCTTCCGGTTCACTTCTGGTACTCCCTCTGTCTTGGCTTATTGGTCCCCTTTGTACTCAATTCATGGGCTCGTTTTCCTCAAGAAATTGTCTTTACGAACGTATTAATATCGGGAATGCATGCATGAACAAGGAATGATTAAACCTTGCATGCAACGTTTTGACAAAGCATTGACTTATGAACATGTGAATGTGAGGGACCACAACCTCGTGCATGCATGCAACAGTCACACATGCACATGGATGCAAAAACGCGCGCGACGCCCTAATACATGCATGTCCGAGCACACGATGGAACACACATGGTCACGCTCAAGTGCTCAACCTACATGTGCATGCACACACATACTCAGCCAGGGTGAGCTAGTGACCGTATAAACACCAAAAATGTATATATTGAGTGCAATGAGCGTATTATGAAGTCCACTGGCCATATTTTTACAAATATACAGTGACAGACAGTGTACTTATCTCGTTTGAAATTAAGCCATATTAACCAAAAAGGAGGTAGTATGGACTAGCATTACTTTGTTGTGTCCCGTCATCTTGCTGAATGAGGAGAAGCTTGCAGGACGGGAGAAGCTTGCAGGACGGGAGAAGCTTGCACGCGATTGCATGCATGCAAGCTCTCCTTGCTCAGGCGGTGGACGTGCAATAGTTAATTCGTTGTCAGATTGCCAGAAGCATACACTGTACTAGTACCATTATCGTTCGACTTCCCGAAGAGGCGAACAGCCAAGTGCAAAGTTTACTAGTACTACTACTATAGAGGTATTTACTACTACTAGGAACCAGATGGAGGAGCGTCAGCACTCTCATTTTATTTTAAAATGTGATAAAGCAATCTTCAACACATTTGGTTCTCTTCGAGGGTTTTCGCATGTGATAATGGAAGTTGATTGCATGGAACACTCGCCACAATTCTCGCTTAATTCTGGCTCATATCCTGTTACAAATAGGAGCGCTCGGTAATATTTTCTCTTTTTTTTATTCAGCATGTAAATAGGCCAGCAAACCTTGCGGCGCATCTTTGTGTGAACCCTGCTTGCTGCACTTTCAATGTGACCGAGAGATGGCTTGATGAAAAACCTCGCTTCCTTCTTCTTTTTTTGCGAGGTACCTCACTTCCTAGTGACCAGTCTCTTGGCTGATCGTCCTAGGAATGCTTATATATGAATAAAGCTCTCTCATTTACCCGAAAAAAAGATTAAGCCATATTAACCAGAAAGGAGGGAGTATGGACTAGCACTACTTTTTGGTGTGTCCCGTCAACTCGCGGAACGAGGAGAAGCTTGCAGGACAAGGTGAAGCTCGCTTATGCCCACTCAGTCTACCTCAATCCTGGTGGCTCGCAGGACGAGGAGAACCTTTTGACTAATGCAACCTACCCTCGCCCAGGCGGTGGACATCACTACAAAAAAATACACTTCCGTGATGATACGTGTTTGTCACAGTAGGTCACGTTTTCTGTCATGCATGTACATCCATGACAATTTTATGACAAAATCAAGATAGTCATACCTGTGCTATCATAGAAGTGTTCCATGACATTAGCAAAATTATCATCACGGAAGTGTCCACTTCCATGACGATAAATCGCGCGTCATAGAATTGCTTTCGTCAAGGGTGACCAACACGTGGCATCCACCGTAACGGGTCGTCATTAAGCTATCGGGTTCCGGTTTGGATCCAATAACCCGTTAAAAGCTCGGACCAATGGGGATTTTCCACGTGTAAAATTATCATTGGCTGGAGGAAACACTTGTTGGCTCACCGTTGGGACAAATGACATCCACTCATTGGACAGAATTCGCCAATGATATGTCAACAAGTGGCACGGCCCAACAGAGGCCCATTCCTATGAAAAGGCCGGCCTATTTGACTTGGTCAAAAGATAGCGGACCGGCCCACGAAAAGCCTGTTAACGGCATGTTCGCACATAGCCCATTTACAGCCCGCTAACCCAGGGCCCTTTACGGCCTATCAGAATGAGGCCTAGTAGCGTCATCTGGGCCGTCCAATACGATTCCAGCCCATTGTAACTCCCGACCCATGTTTGGCCCATGACGTCTTTCGGCCCATATGAGGCACTTTGTAACTCTTGGCCGATTAACGGCCCGTGGTGAAACTGGCCCATAATGAACAGTACATCACTTTATACCCATTAACGACCCATTATTCCAATGGGCCCTTTCAAGCCCATGTTATCTTTCAGCCTGTTCAGGGCCCATTTATTCTTGGGCTCATTTCTAGCATTCGGTTACTTACGGCCTGTTACTAGCCTTTTTTGATTGTGGGCCAAATTTAGCCCGTGGTTACAGTCGTCCCGTTTGTGTCCCATTAATCCGTTAGGCCGTTTCATAGCATCATCAAATATGGTCGATTAACGACGGCTCGTTATGGTCCGCCCATGAACGGACGATTCCAACTCTAGCCCGTTTAAGGCCCATAATGCGGTCAGTTGTTGGCCCATGTTTGACCGATCAATCATACGGCCCATAGAAGGCCCATTGATGCTACGGCCCGTAGAAGGCCCATTGTTTCTACGGCCCTTAGAAGGCCCATTGTTTCTACAACCCACAGGAGGCCCATGGTAACTACAGTAAATATGTAGCCCATGTTTATTGTGGCCTAGTTTAAAAAATAGGTTATTGTGGCCACTAGCAAACCGCGGAAAAAGAACTGCACTCACTACAAGCAAACAAATAAATAAGACAACAAGGAAATAAATAAGAAAGCACCTTACGCTAGGCTATCACGACTATTACTCATATTACATCCACTCGGCATCAAAGTTCGCCACCAGTGCAAATATAGGGAACAAAGCAGCATATCATATACACCGGTTGTCAAAGTTGGCGACTAGTGCAAATAAACGCCGCAGCAAAACAAGTCCAGAACTAAAACAACTTTAGAAGAGCTCAAGAAACAATATCCTGGGTACCCATAATGCTGGCAAGATGCTTAGCAAGATTATTAAATTTCTCTTGTTTGACGCTTAAATCCTCCAGCACTTGTTGTTGCACAAGAAGGTATGCATCTGAATTCTACAGGGACTTCCTCAGTCCTTCGGCTTCTTGCTGCAACACAGCTGACTGATGCCTTTCAGCTTGTAGCTAAGACTGAAGAAGCCGAAGTGATTCAGGCTGCGAGTTCGAAGAGCTTGTGCCAATGGTACTGGCTAGTAACTCGAACACTACATCAATGCAGGACTGTGGGGGTTTTCTCACTGTCTACAAGATCGTTTTTATCACCTTTCTTGGAGACCAACAGGGTTGTCTCACTATCTTGAACCTTATATGCATTACTTTCTCTACCATTGCATAGTGGGGTGCTCTTATCCAATATTCTGTTCGCATACTACATGAGAAGTAAGCAGACACATCACAGGTTTAGCATGTAGTATACGAAACTCATTTTGGTAAACCGGTTCAGTAGTAAGGTGGGTAGGATAACAACATGAAACAAACATATATCTATGTACTATGGTCACTGTATTGTCCATATCATTCTAGTTTATGTTGCCAAATTAAGATAGAGACACAGTTCAACTCATATATTTTAAGACACAGCAGCATAGACAAGTGTGAGAAACTACACATCATTGGCCACACTTGTAATGTGCATCACATGAGAATATAACTGTTTATACAACTGAAACTGAAATCAACATAGAGCAAGAAGTTAGAATAGCAATCCAGTTAAAGAAATAGGTTTAGAACATACCTGTTGCGCCATTGGAGTTTCAATTGGATCCTTCAATTTCGAAAGTAGTTGGTATGAGTAAATACAGTGATGCAACAGCAAAGGAGTATGTATCATAGCTACAAAATCTGACCTGAGAACAGTTGCTCTTCTGCTTTAAACGTGGAGTTTGGGTTCGCTGTGGTGGTCTTCGTGCTTTGGGCACTGCAGTTGCTTTAGAAACTGCTCATGTGGGGGTACTTTGTGGTGGACATGGTGCTTTGTCAACTAGAAGTGGGTTACTATCCGATGGGGTTGGGGTTAGATGGGTTGTAGTAGGTTCTCTGCCCAACGGTGTAAGTGTGCAATCTGGAAGAATCTTGATTATGTGTGGTGGGGCTAGTTTGTGGGCCAGTACAACCATGGTTCTATCTGCATCGACGGGTAGCACTGTCTTTTGTGAAGAACGGGTTTTTGCTCCCTTATATACTGCCATCACCCCCTCCAATTCAAATGGCTGATAAACAAGAAAAGAAATTGAACGTACAGACATTGTATGATAGATAGATGTGGTAATTCACATATATGTTGTCTAACCAAACAGGACAGCATGACACAATTTCACATATATGATGCCTAACTAAACTGGATAGCATGACACAGTTTCAGATATATGATGGATAACTTAACAGGATATAGTGGCATAATTCAACATATGATGAGTATCTAAACAGGATGACATGACAAAACTATATGATGACTTTCCAAAATAGGTTGGGATGAAATAATTCACATACATGTTGTCTAAGTATACAGGATGGCATGATATAATTGACATAATTGATTCATATACTAAGCAGCTGGCACTCGCATGTATGATCTCTAAACTAAGCAGATGGAATTCAATATTGTGCATATGATGTCTAAACTAAGCAATGCAAGACACCATATGCATGATATGAGAAATATAAACATTGCAACTTAGAGCATACACCTCATGTGGGATATAGGACTGGTCATCTGTCTCTGAATCCTCCTCTGGGGAGCTCCCTGTGACCATCGAGATATATGCTTCAACAGGTACCATTGCCTGCTCTGAAGACCATGTTTTCACTCCTGATTTTTCCATAACCGGCCCAAATGGCTGATACACATGAAGAGTAGTTCAATATACACAGATTGTCGACAAATGGAATATGTAATGAAAAAAAGATGACATGAGATAATTCACATATATGATGCCTGGCTACATGGCGGTGCATAATTCACATATATGATAACTGGCTGAAAAACATGGCATTGCATAATTCACATATCTGATATAGAAAGCAAACATGAGGCATTCACACAAAGCATGTCTAATCTAAGCAGATGGCATGGCAATGCAAGACACCATATGCATGATATGAGCAATATAAACCTGCCAAGTTAGAGCATGCACCTCGAGGGGGGGGGGATATGACTAGTCATCTGTCTCCGAATCCTCCTCTGAGGAGCTATCTGTAACCAGCAAGAAAGCTGCATCAACAGGTAGCACTGACTGCTCAGAAGACCTTGCTTTCACTCCAGATTTTCCCATGACCGAATCAAATGGCTGATGCATAGGAAGAGTAGATGAATGTATAAACATTGTTGACAAATGGAATACATTATGAAAAAAATACGGCACGATACAATTCACAAATACGATGACTGGCTAAATAGGATGGCATTGCATGATTCACGTATATGATGCCTGGCTAAACAAGATGGCATTGCATAATTCCCATATACTTCCTCCGTTCCTAAATATTTGTCTTTATAGAGATTTCAAATGGACTACCACATACGGATGTATATAGACATATTTTAGAGTGTAGATTCACTCATTTTGGTCCGTATGTAGTCACTTGTTGAAATCTCTAAAAAGATAAATATTTAGGAATGGTGGGAGTATGATATAGAAACCAAACAGGTGGCATTCACACAAAGCAAATCTAAACTAAGCTGATGACATATAAGATGTATAATGTAAGCAATGTGAGGCGCCATATGCATGATATGACCAACATCAGCATGCCAGGTTAGAGCAAACACCTCATGTGGTAAATAGGAGTGGTCGGCTCCCTCTGAATCCCCATTCGAAGAGTTATCTTCCTTTGGAATACAATCTGGAATGGCGGGAGGGGGGCACTTCGCCCACCATGGAGCGGCGTCTACATGACATTATATTCTCATGCAACGGTCTTCTCTTTTTCTCTACATGTTCAGTACGGGTGCGTACAATAACTTACATGCATAATAAAAAAAAGTTAGATTTTGTAAGGCCTAAGGGGTGCATGCAGAAATCAAGACTTATGGTAGCAAACGAGTGGATAGATCCAAAATTAATGATAGCAGGTAGATTATAGCTTCAGTTTAAAAAGATAGACAATGGATCATCTACTGTTTGTTGCCCACCCAACATGAACCACATAGAAGACCCCAGATGAACTAGATAGTAGACAGATACTATTCGTTGTTGCCTCGATATGAGACCCACGGCCAGTTTAAAACTCAAGTTTGAATAATAAAGTAGCAGGTAATAATAACCGATGTATAACGTAAGCAAACACAAAAGACTGCAAACTCTCTTCTGGAACTGTGTAGTCCTCAGGTTCATCTGCTTAGTCGATGATGGTAATGCAGTTGGCGTGGCGGCCGACAATAGGGAAGATGATCTGAGGCGGCAAAAGAAAGTCTATGGGGGGAATCTCTGCTGCAGTGAACGCTTCTATCGATGGTGCACCTCAGGTGGGGTGGATGACGGCACGGCACGGCAGGAGCAGGACATAACACACATAGTTTTCTTTGACGCCTATCTGAAAATGAAGTAAATCTGTAAGGGCTCCTTAGAATTGGAGGATTCTACAAACACAGGGACAGGAAAAACACAGGAATAAGATAGGAATGCACATGCAAAACAAAGCATTTGGAAAACATAGGATTTCTGTCAACCTGGCTGTTTGGTTCATATGAATTGGAAGAACACAGGAATGGAGAAACATGGTCAAATTAAAGTCAAACCACGTGAAAATGAAAAATTAGAATCTTATTATGCTAGTAATGCAATTAGTCGTGTTCTTCATGCATATTAATTTGAAAAGGACATCCAAGTGGATATTAAAATTCCTACATTTTTTCTTTGAAAGGGACACCAAAGGAAAAAAAATCCTCCAATTTTGCTTTTCTCCACTCCTTCTAACCAAATGCACGAATAGTAGTACCATAGTAGTTCCATAGCAAAGGATCCCTGAGGGATCGACATGAATGCAGAGTAACAAAGTGATGCGACGAGTCTACAAACTCTTTGGCATAGCCTTGTCGACCTCAGCATCATTAGGTTGGATGTGGAGGATGGTAATGTTGGTGTGACTGTTGGAGGCGAGGAAGAAGATCTGAGGCCTCTGGAAATGGCGCCGAGGGTACTGCTCTGCTGTGATGGACGGTTCCGTCGTTGGAGCATCTCCGGTGAGGTGTACAGCGGCGAGGCTGAGGCAGGACAAGACAAACAACGTTAATCTGAAGTGGGACTCTAATATCATCTGCAATAGATGATGTAAAATACATCACCAAAAAGTGCTAGATGTAAAACGCATCAGCCGTGCCACGGCCGCTCCGACAGATGTTGTAAATATTGTTCACTCTGAACTTAACTGAAGAAACTAAACTTTACAGTCAAAACTGATTGAACTAGTAGCAGAGCATTGCAATAGATGTTTAGGGTGTTCGAGCACTAGTAGCAAAGAAACAGTGATCTAAATCAGCAGACGCTCGAGCAGGGAACGCACTAGCAGAGAGCAAGTCATGCAGCAGCACCGCGAGCGAGTGCTAAAGCAGCAACTCCTGTACCTGCTGGAGGTCGTGTAGCAGCAGCAGGATGAGCGAGAGCAAGAGCAAAGCAGCAGCACGAACGAGAGCAAGAGCGGAGCAGCAGCGCGACCGACAGCAATAGCAGAGCAGAGCAGCAGCACGAATGAAAGCAAGAGTAGTGCAGCAGCGCGATCGACAGCAAGAACAGAGACGCAGGGTGAGCGAGAGCCGGAGCAGCAGCGCAAGCGAGAGCCGGAGCACCAGCACGAGTGAGAGACAGAGCAGCTGCAGCTAGTGTCGGTGTGGAAGTCGCTGCCGAGGAAGAAACGACATGGGGGAGAGACGCCGTGGATGAAGTGCCCGGCGACAGCGTCGTCAATGGAGACCCGCCCTGTCTGCTCAGTATCGAGCACCAGCAGCCCTGTGAGATCGAATAAAAGATAAAATGCAGTGGTGAGTGCAGAACCTCCTTGGTGGTGCCAAGTTGGCCTCGGCTTCATCGGAGGAATTGGTGAGGGTGCTGCGGTTCCGGTGGGTTAGGTGAAGACGGCGTTGTGGGGGTGGAGGTGGCACGATAGACGAGGCGAACGTCGGGGCAGCTCCTTGGAGGTGGAGGACGGAGCGGCTGATCCGGCGGGATGACGAGATCGACGACGGATCCTCATCCGGTGCGGTGGATGAGGGACGGCGAGCTGTTGTGGTGGACGACATCATCGGGGAAGAGTCTCTGGCTAGGCGGCGGTCGGGAGGCCGATGGAGGAGCGTGGGGTTTCGCGGGTTTTGGCGGCCTCGGTGTATGAATGGGGGGACGAAGGGGGAGGTAGGGGGAGCTATGGCTTAGGGACGCGCTTGTCTGAAATGTAGGGTAAGTTACCAGCGTACCCCCACCGGTTTTGACACTATGACGTCGAGCCGGCATTTTCGGCTGAGGGGTAGAAGGGGGATTTCGCGTGTCTGGGCTACGGGACCGATTTCGGATGAGGAGGGAGTTTTCGCTCGTGTCGAAATTTCAGGATAACAAGGCGCGACACGGGTTGAAGAGGCGGGAGTTTCAAAGCAGATGAGACAAAAGATACTCAAGCTTGAAAATTTCGGGATAACAAGGCGCGGATTCCTTGTTCGGTAGAACAAACTTAACGTGTACAGAAAAATTCATACAAGACACAAGAGTGTCATGTCCCCTTTTACTATATTGCTATAAATGCCATTGAAAAACTACAAGAAAAATGTAAAAAAATCGGGAGAACAAGATTACCCTATATAGTACCAAATCGATTCACACTTCCCTCAACAACAACAGAAAACAAATCAATTCCCACCAAAAGAAAGAGTCATGTCCCTTTTTATATGCTTACAAATGCCAGGATCTTGAATTTCAATTTTTGAATTCACATTATGCTGAATTTGAATATATCATTAGGTGACCTTGCGGTTTATAATGGATGTAGTCCTACATTTTGATCTTCCATCATATATGAACATCTTACTCCACCCTATGAACATATATATTGTCGTCTACCATATGGACTAAATTTGAATCAATTTTCTTTATTTGAATACAATTGTTGTCAAGTTATATAATCATTTAAATATTATCTTGATAACAAGAAACATGCATATAGCAGTAATCATATTTCACTATGAACTACATGTACCATACGATCTCCAATTCAAATATTTGTATCCATTTTATGTTGAATTCAAATCAGAGTACATTGGTCTAGGTAGCAAGATGTTCGGGATAATCTAAACCCTGTTTTCATATGTATAATTTTTGGCTGAATTGGGACAGGTTTTGGTATAAACTTCTTGCAAAACCGGAGATTCTCTCAACAAGCCTCGTGGTTCCGAGAGGTAATGTGTCACCTTTGTGTGCGAAATGATATACGTTGCCTCCCCCCTAATTTCTTTACAGAGGCAACATAAAACTATATGAGTGTCCTGTTAAATTTTGGAATTATTCCGGATTCGTTTGACCTTTTTATACATTAATTGAGTTTTTGGACATTTAATGTGCATAATCCAAATTTGAACTGCAAGCACATGCTCCGGTGCACCAAAGTTGGTTGAAACATGTGTGTCCTTGGATGAATTTCTAGGTCCCATGCAAGGAATGGGAATGAAATTCAAACATCTGGGCGTCGTGACTCGGCTGAGAACATCGAGAAACTTGGTTTTTAAATTCATGTAAATCCAAAACTCGCCTGGAAATCTTGAAACTTGGCATGGTGTCATGTCATGGGACTAACACGTTGTGGTAAAAAAATTGGACCGATTTGGAACAAGTTTTGGTATAAGCTTCTTGCAAATCGGAGCTTCTCTCAAGAAGGCTCGTGGTTCTGAGAGGGAATGTGTCACCTTTGAGTGTGAAGCGATATACGCTGCCCCCCTTGAGTTTATTTACAGAGGAAAGATAGAACTACATGAGTGCCCTGTTAAATTTTGGAATATTTCGAGTTTGTTTGGCCTTTTTTATAGATTAATTGAGTTTCTAGTCATTTAATGTGCATAATTCAAATTTGAACTACAATCACATGCTCCCACGCACCAAAGTTGGTTGAAAATCACATGTGTGTCCTCAGGTGAATTTCTAGGTCCCATTCAAGAAATGGGAATGAAATTCAAACATCTGGGCATTGTGGCTCGGCCGAGAACATTGAGAAACTTGGTTTTAAAGTTCTTGTAAATCCAAAACACGCCTGAAAATCATGAAACTTGGCATGGTCTTATGTCATGGTACTACCATGCTATGGTAAAAAGATTGGCCGAATAGGAACAAGTTTTGGTATAAGCTTCTTGCAAACCGGAGCTTCTCTCAAGAAGGCTCGTGGTTCTGAGAGGGAACGTGTCACCTTTGTGTGCATAATTCAAATTTGAAATACAAGCACATGCTCCAGTGCACCAAAGTTGGTTGACAAATCACATGTGTTTCCCCGGGTAAATTTCTAGGTCACATGCAAGAAATGGGAATGAAATTCAAACATCTAGGCGTCGTGGCTCGGCTAGAAACGTTGAGAAACTTGATTTTTTAATTCCTGTAAATCCAAAACACGCATGAAAATCATGAAACTTGGCTTGGTGTCATGACATGGCACCAACATGCTATGGTAATTTTGCTGTCCGATTTGCCAAGGCGCACACATTAACAATCAACAAAGTCATTTTGGAACAAGAGTTGTCACGTTACAATCGGAAACACAAGTATTATTTAAACCATGGGTGTTCTATTTACCATGTACGTGCTGCCATGCGTCCCCTTTTTTTATTAGCTAGGAGGCACCGTGCAAGGTATCTATTTAAGTATGGGAGGCGTGCAATCAGACCCCTGCGCGTGCTTATCGGGAGGAGAGCCCTTTGACCTCCATCTAGCGTCCACCTCTCTCCCAAGGTCTCCATTAATGGCTCCTGAGCCTCTATTTAATGGTGTGGCTATATCTCACTCGACTGAGATTTAAGAGAGAAAAAAGAAAATCTAAAAAGAAAATTTTGCACGGATCTTGATGTAAGATCCGACGGGCCTATATAGCATCTACTGTGACTTATAGCAAGACTGATGAATATATAAGGACGACGACAGTGGATAATAATTGTCTTACATAATTAAGAAGATGATTAAAAAATACGGATGCGGCTACGCCTGAAATACACAAGGGCAAAAGAAGAAGGAAGACAATGATCTGGTTCGCTGATCTCTACTTTCTTGATGCGTTGTTGCAGGCCACGGGAACTAGTCTCTGCGGTGAGCGGCGGTGAGTTCTGTCGTGTCCTCAAGACGCTGCTTGAGAGCATCCACGGATTCCTCCACCAGCCTTTGGCGCTCGATGCGGAGCATGTAATTCTTGTCCATAAGTTTCTTGACAATGACGTTGGTCCTCTTCAACAAGGCACTGGTCTCCTCCTGCTGCTCTGCACTTCGGACGATCTTCGCCCTCAGCAGGTCGCGCTCGGCCCGGAGCCTCTCATTACCCTCCCTTATTTGTTGGATGATGCTGGCAGCCTGTTCAAACGAGGCTTTCATGTCGTCCTGCAACCTCGCACAGCCAGAGATCTGATCCATCTGGCTATGGACGATAGCATGCGTGCGCCTGTAAGAGTCGTCGCCTGCCCGCGAGACATTTTCCCGGGCCGACGCGGCGCGGTGTGATGTCTACTACACAACCTTATTCTTGTAGACATTGTTGGGCCTCCAAGTGCAGAGGTTTGTAGGATAGTAGCAAATTTCCCTCAAGTGGATGACCTAAGGTTTATCAATCCGTGGGAGGCGTAGGATGAAGATGGTCTCTCTCAAACAACCCTGCAACCAAATAGCAAAGAGTCTCTTGTGTCCCCAACACACCCAATACAATGGTAAATTGTATAGGTGCACTAGTTCGGCGAAGAGATGGTGATACAAGTGCAATATGGATGGTAGGTATAGGCTTTTGTAAACTGAAAATATAAAAACAGCAAGGTAACTAATGAGAAAAGTAAGCACAAACGGTATTGCAATGCTTCTAAACAAGGCCTAGGGTTCATACTTTCACTACTGCAAGTTCTCTCAACAATAATAACATAATTGGATCATATAACTATCCCTCAACATGCAACAAAGAGTCACTCCAAAGTCACTAATAGCGGAGAACAAACGAAGAGATTATTGTAGGGTACGAAACCACCTCAAAGTTATCCTTTCTGATCGATCTATTCAAGAGTCCGTAGTAAAATAACATGAAGCTATTCTTTCCGTTCGATCTATCATAGAGTTCGTACTAGAATAACACCTTAAGACACAAATCAACCAAAACCCTAATGTCACCTAGATACTCCAATGTCACCTCAAGTATCTGTGGGTATGATTATACGATATGCATCACACAATCTCAGATTCATCTATTCAACCAACACAAAGAACTTCAAAGAGTGCCCCAAAGTTTCTACCAAAGAGTCAAGATGAAAACGTGTGCCAACCCCTATGCATAAGTTCACGAGGTCAGGGAACTCGCAAGTTGATCACCAAAACATACATCAAGTGGATCACGTGAATATCCCATTGTCACCAGACGTAAGCACATGCAAGACATACATCAAGTGTTCTCAAATCCTTAAAGACTCAATCCTATAAGATAACTTCAAAGGGGAAAATCAATTCATCACAAGGAGATAGAGGGGGAGAAACATCATAAGATCCAACTATAATAACAAAGCTCGCGATACATCAAGATCGTGCCAAATCAAGAACATGAGAGAGAGAGAGAGATCAAACACATAGCTACTCGTACATACCCTCGGCCCCGAGGGTGAACTACTCCCTCCTCGTCATGGAGAGCACCGGGATGATGAAGATGGCCACCGAAGAGGGATTCCCCCCTCCAGCAGGGTGCCGGAACAGGTCTAGATTGGTTTTCGGTGGCTACAGAGGCTTGCGGCGGCGGAACTCCCAATCTAGATGATGTTCTGGAAGTTTGGGTATATATAAGAGGTATTGGAGTCGGGAGCAAGTCAGGGGGTCTCCGAGGCGGCCACGAGGTAGGGGGCGCGCCTAGGGGGTAGGGCGCGCCCCCACCCTCGTGGTGGCCTCGGGACTCTTTTGGCCCATCTCAGGTGCTCCATGGGCTTCTTCTGGTCCAAAAACGATCTCCGTGCAATTTCAGGTCAATTGGACTCCGCTTGGTTTTCCTTTTCTGTGATACTCAAAACAAGGAAAAAAACAAAAACTGGCACTGGGCTCTAGGTTAGTTCCAAAAATCATATAAAATAGCATATAAAACATCCAAGGTTGATAATATAATAGCATGGAACAATCAAAAATTGTAGATACGTTGGAGACGTATCAAGCATCCCCAAGCTTAATTCCTGCTCGTCCTCGAGTAGGTAAATGATAAAACAGAATTTTTGATATGGAATGCTACCTAACACATTTTTCAATGTAATTCTCTTTATTGTGGCATGAATATTCAGATCCATAAGATTCAAGACAAAAGTTTAATATTGACATAAAAATAATAATACTTCAAGCATACTAACAAAGTAATCATGTCTTCTCAAAATAACATGGCCAAAGAAAGCTATCCCTACAAAATCATATAGTCTGGTTATGCTCTATCTTCATCACACAAAATATTTAAATCATGCACAACCCCGATGACAAGCCAAGCAATTCTTTCATACTTTTGATGTTCTCGAAATTTTTCAATCTTCATGCAATACATGAGCGTGAGCCATGGACATAGCACTATAGGTGGAATAGAATGGTGGTTGTGGAGAAGACAAAAAGGAGAAGATAGTGTCACATCAACTAGACGTATCAACGGGCTATGGAGATGCCCATCAATAGATATCAATGTGAGTGAGTAGGGATTGCCATGCAACAGATGCACTAGAGCTATAAGTGTACGAAAGCTCAAAAAGAAACTAAGTGGGTGTGCATCCAACTCGCTTGCTCACGAAGACCCAAGGCATTTTGAGGAAGCCCATCATTGGAATATACAACCCAAGTTCTATAATGAAAGATTCCCACTAGTATAGGAAAGTGACAACATAGGAGACTCTCTATCATGAAGATCATGGTGCTACTTTGAAGCACAAGTGTGGCAAAAGGATAGTAACATTGTCCCTTCTCTCCTTTTGTTTTTGTTTTGTTTTTTGGGCCTTCTCTTTTTATGGCCTTTTTCTCTTTTTTTTTATTTTTTATCCGGAGTCTCATCCCGACTTGTGGGGGAATCATAGCCTCCATCATCCTTTCCTCACTTGGGACAATGCTCCAATAATGATGATCATCACACTTTTATTTACTTACAACTCAAAAAATTACAACTCGATGCTTAGAACAAGATATGACTCTATATGAATGCCTTCGGCGGTGTACCGGGATGTGCAATGACTCATGAGTGACATGTATGAAAGAATTATGAATGGTGGCTTTGCCACAAATATGATGTCAACTACATGATCATGCAAAGCAATATGACAATGATGAAGCGTGTCATAATAAATGGAACGGTGGAAAGTTGCATGGCAATATATCTCGGAATGGCTATGGAAATTCCATAATAGGTAGGTATGGTGGCTGTTTTTAGGAAGGTAAATGGTGGGATTATGGTACTGGTGAAAGGTGTGCGGTATTAGAGAGGCTAGCAATGGTGGAAGGGTGAGAGTGCGTATAATCCATGGACTCAACATTAGTCATAAAGAACTCACATACTTATTGCAAAAATCTATTAGTTATCGAAACAAAGTACTACACGCATGCTCCTAGGGGATAGATTGGTAGGAAAGGACCATCTCTTGTCCCCGACCGCCACTCATAAGGAAGACAATCAATAAATAAATCATGCTCCGACTTCATCACATAACGGTTCACCATACATGCATGCTACGGGAATCACAAACTTTGACACAAGTATCTCTAAAATTCACAACTAATCAACTAGCATGACTCTAATATTAACATCTCAATATCTCAAAACAATCATCAAGTATCAAACTTCTCATAGTATTCAACGCACTTTATATGAAAGTTTTTATTATACCCATCTTGGATGCCTATCATATTAGGACTAGTTTCATAACCAAAGCAAACTACCATGTTGTTCTAAAGACTCTCAAAATACTATAAGTGAAGCATTAGAGTTCATCTATTTCTTCAAAATGAAACCACCGCCGTGCTCGAAAAAGATATAAGTGAAGCACTAGAGCAAATGACAAACTACTCCAAAAGATATAAGTGAAGATCAATGAGTAGTCGAATAATTATGCAACCATGTGAAGACTCTCTAGCATTTAAGAATTTCAGATATTAGCATATTATTCAAACAGCAATCAAAACAAAATAAAACAAAATTACGCTCCAAGGAAAACACATATCATGTGGTGAATAAAAATATAGCTCCAAGTAAAGTTACTGATGAACGAAGACGAAAGAGAGGATGCCATACGGGGCATCCCCAAGCTTAGGATCTTGGTTGTCCTTGAATATTACCTTGGGGTTCCTTGGGCATCCCAAAGCTTATGCTCTTGCCACTCCTTATTCCATTGTCCATAGAATCTTTACCCAAAACTTGAAAACTTCACAACACAAAACTTAACAGAAAACTCGTAAGCTCTGTTAGTATAAGAAAATAAATCACCACTTAGGTACCGTTGTGAACTATTTCTAAATTCATATTGGTGTAATATCTACTGTATTCCAACTTTTCTATGGTTCATACCCTCCGATACTACTCATAGATTCATCAAAATAAGCAAACAACACATAGAAAATAGAATCTGTCAAAAACAGAACATTCTGTAGTAATCTGTAGGTTTCGAATACTTCTGTAACTCCAAAAATTCTGAAATAAATTGTGGACCTGAGGAATTTGTATATTAATCATCTGCAAAAAAATCAACCTAACCGCACTCTCTAGTAAAAATGGCAGCTAATCTCGTGAGCGCAAAAGTTTCTGTTTTTTTACAGCAAGATCACAAAGACTTCACCCAAGTCTTCCCAAAGGTTCTACTTGGCACAAACACTAATTAAAACATAAAACCACATCTAAACAGAGGATAGATGAATTATGTATTACTAAACAGGAGCAAAAAGCAAAGAACAAAAGTAAAATTGGGTTGCCTCCCAACAAGCGCTATCGTTTAACGCCCCTAGATAGGCATGATGATTTCAATGATGCTCACATACAAGATAAGAATTGAAACATAAAGAGAGCATCATGAAGAATATGACTAGCATATTTAAGCCTAACCCACTTCCTATGCATAGGGATTTTGTGAGAAAACAACTTGCGGGAACAAGAATCAACTTGCATAGGAAAGCAAAACAAGCATAACTTCAAGATTTTAAGCACATAGAGAGGAAACTTGATATTATTGCAATTCCTACGAGCATATATTCCTCCCTCATAATAATTTTCAGTAGCATCATGAATGAATTCAACAATATAACCATCACATAAAGTATTATTTTCATGACGCAAAACATAGAAATTTTACTACTCTCCACATAAGCAAAATTCTTCTCATGAATAGTAGTGGGGGAAAACTCAACAAAATAACTATCATGTGAGGCATAATCCAATTGAAAGTTAAAATCATGATGACAAGTTTCAAGGATACCATTATTCTTTATAGAATACAAGTCATCACGATAATCATCATAAATAGGGGGCATGCTCTCATCATAATAAATTTGCTCATCAAAACTTGGGGGACAAAAAATATCATCTTCACCAAACATAGCATCCCCAAGCTTGTGGCTTAGCATATCATTAGCATCATGGGTATTCAAAGAATTCATACTGACAACATTCCAATCATGCTCATCATCCAAAGATTTAGTGCCAAACATTTTAATACATTCTTCTTCTAACACTTTGGCACAATCATCGGAATCATTATTTTCATGAAAGACATTAAAAAGATGAAGCATATGAGGCAACCTTAATTCCATTTTTTAATTTTATTTTATAAACTAAACTAGTGATAAAACAAGAAACTAAAAGATTTGATTGCAAGATCTAAAGATATACCTTCGAGCACTAACCTCCCCAGCAACAGCGCCAGAAAAGAGCTTGATGTCTACTACACAACCTTCTTCTTGTGGACGTTGTTGGGCCTCCAAGTGCAGAGGTTTGTAGGACAGTAGCAAATTTCCCTCAAGTGGATAACCTAAGGTTTACCAATCCGTGGGAGGCGTAGGATGAAGATGGTCTCTCTCAAACAACCCTGCAACCAAATAGCAAGGAGTCTCTTGTGTCCCCAACACACCCAATACAATGATAAATTGTATAGGTGCACTAGTTCGGCGAAGAGATGGTGATACAAGTGCAATATGGATGGTAGATATAGGTTTTTGTAATATGAAAATATAAAAACAACAAGGTAACTAATGATAAAAGTGAGCACAAACGGTATTGCATGCTTCGAAACAAGGCCTAGGGTTCATACTTTCACTAGTGCAAGTTCTCTCAACAATAATAACATAATTGGGTCATATAACTATCCCTCAACATGCAACAAAGAGTCACTCCGAAGTCACTAATAGCGGAGAACAAACGAAGATATTATTGTAGGGTACGAAACCACCTCAAAGTTATCCTTTCTGATTGATCTATTCAAGAGTCTGTAGTAAAATAACACGAAGCTATTCTTTCCGTTCAATCTATCCTAGAGTCCATACTAGAATAACACCTTGAGACACAAATCAACCAAAACCCTAATGTCACCTAGATACTCCAATGTCACCTCAAGTATCCATGGGTATGATTATATGATATGCATCACACAATCTCAGATTCATCTATTCAGCCAACACAAAGAACTTCAAAGAGTGCCCCAAAGTTTCTACCGGAGAGTCAAGATGAAAATGTGTGCCAACCCCTATGCATAAGTTCGCGAGGTCAGGAACTCGCAAGTTGATCACCAAAACATACATCAAGTGGATCACGTGAATATCCCATTGTCACCATAGATAAGCACATGCAAGACATACATCAAGTGTTCTCAAATCCTTAAAGACTCAATACGATAAGGTAACTTCAAAGGGAAAACTCAATTCATCACAAGGAGATAGAGGGGGAGAAACATCAAAAGATCCAACTATAATAGCAAATCTCGCGATACATCAAGATCGTGCCAAATCAAGAACATGAGAGAGAGATCAAACACATAGCTACTGGTACATACCCTCAGCCCCGAGGGTGAACTACTCCCTCCTCATCATGGAGAGCACCGGGATGATGAAGATGGCCATCGAAGAGGGATCCCCCCTCCGGCAGGGTGCCGGAAAGGGTCTAGATTGGTTTTCGATGGCTACAAAGGCTTGCGCGGTGGAACTCCCGATGTAGGTTATGTTCTGGAAGTTTGGTATATATAAGAGGTGTTGCCGTCGGGAACAAGTTAGGGGTCTCCGAGGCGGCCATGAGGTAGGGGCGCGCCCAAGGGGGTAGGGCGTGCCCCCACCCTCGTGGTGGCCTCGGGACTCTTCTGGCCCATCTCCGGTACTCTGTGGGCTTCTCCTGGTCCAAAAATGATCTCCGTGAAATTTCACGTCAATTGGACTCAGTTTGGTTTTCCTTTTCTGCGATACTCAAAAGTAAGGAAAAACATAAACTGGCACTGGGCTCTAGGTTAATAGGTTAGTCCCAAAAATCATATAAAATAGCATATAAATGCATATAAAACATCCAAGGTTGATAATATAATAGCATGGAACAATAAAAAATTATAGATATGTTGGAGACGTATCACGGCGGGACATCTCTGTTGCATTCGTGGCGCGGCGGGACATCTCTGCTGCTTCCGTGGCGCGATCGGACCAGTCTGCTGCATCGACGGTGCGACGGGACCTCCGTGCTTCTTCGGCAGCGCGGCAGGACCTCTATGCTGCTACTTCCACATGGCGGGACATGTCAGCTTCTTTCGCGGCGAGGCGGGACATCTCTCGTGCTTACGCTTCCATGCTTGCCTTTCCCTGGTGGTAATCTCTTGACCCAGAACTCACGCTGGCCATGGCAGACGCAAGGGAAGGATGCTGAATGACTTGTTTGTTTTTGTGGATGAGGAGTTGAGGAGGAATGTGCAGTCATCTTGTCATAGTAGTATTTATAACCGTGTAATAATACGCTCCTAAGTGGGAAACCGTTTAGGTTGTGATCGGTGTGAACAGGTTTGCAATTAAATATAGCTTGGTAGTAGTACCTCCTTTCCGGTTTATAGGGCTCGATTCAAAAATCTCACCAACCAAGGTAGATGATGAGTGGTGGAAATTTTTTTGTAGCTTGCAATGTGACGAGACGCAAGCTCAAAATTTATTGACGGTTCTAGTTTCGAAGTGCGGCACTATTCCCGGATGGCATAACGTGGGCACGTGTTCTAGGCCGTGGTGTAGCATATGCCATGGTAGTTCTTTTTCTACTATTGTGTACGTGCAATAACTGGCACCGTCGGATACATATCTTACAGTTATTGGGGCGTTAGACAGGAATAGCCTCGTGGCGATCTATAGAGTAGTCTTTTTTTCAGACTCATTAGACCTATCTCTCGGGACTTCTCGCACGCACCATCTCTATCTCCCTAGGTCGATGCCACCCACTTACACTTGTACTCTGAGTTCAGTATGTTGTACAGGAAGAGAAGAGGTGCACGCACGCACTCATCCTGTCTCACACATGCATATGTAGCTACGAATTGTAGTGTTCTCAACCATCCGATTGGCTCTATCATAGGTTTTCACATTGCTCCTTGGCCTTGAGATTGAGAAGTTTAAAACACGGAGTCTAAGCTGGAGGCGCGAGGTTTTGGTTAATGTGCAGGCCGCACACGACACCAACATGACATGAGCTTCGTCTGCCTGGTGCGCAGTCGGGTGAGTTGTCCAAGTATAGACACAACCAGGACCTCCTTGGTATCTGCGCCTCGACTTATGCATAGAGAAATTAGGATTGGAGGGAGTACTACTAGTATTAGTATAGTACTACTTTCATGTGTCGCGTCAACTCGTACAAGTATGCAACACTTCCTGAACAAACAAGCATATAAGTTGTTGCCGTTAGACTAGCCACAATGGAGAGTAACATACACTAGTAACAAACACATATCCTTAGACTATGTTACTACCTTTCATAGTGGGTAGTAACATAAGTATGGTAACATGCAAAGCCTCATTTATTAGGTTATGGACTCATATTGCATTGGGACATGTGATGTTACAGTAACTAGCTAAGTTACTCAAACTACCTCTCTCCTCATTAACTCATTGCCACATAAGAAAATTTGTTGAGTTGGACTCGATGTTATTGCTGAAGTTACTCCCATTGTGGCTAGTCTTATACTACTTATTACCCAAAGGATCTTTATATCCAATAAACACAAAATATCCGTTCGACTATTGGAAATTACTTTAACTATTGATGTGATGTCGAAGTAATTGCTGCATCGCCACCAAAACCCACCATCTCTTAAGCTAAAGTAGACCGAGCTAACCCCTATATTAGCATATTACAAGATAGACAGAAGGCACTGTAGAATCATTTAGGACGTGAGCTTGTCAATCTGAATGTGGAGGGACACCAGCTTAGCCCCGGGCAGCAGCTTGGGCGGAACTGTGAAGAAGGTCAGCTCCTGCATGGCGATGTCGCCGGGATCCTTGCTGCTTTTCACCTCCATTTCCACCTTGACGGCATCGGTCCTACCTTTGGGCTCCCCTGGCGGGCCGTTTTCCCACAGCTTGGCCATGTAGTGCGGCAGTGGGGACGCCCCCACTCTGATGCAGATGACTGACACGGTGATAGGTGCGCCGATGTCGAGCACGCCGCCGACCAAGAAAAACAGGCGGCCGTCCTCCTCCACGAACAGCAAGAGCCATGGCTCCGACAGTGGCACTTGCAGCTAGAGCACCTTGTCGTCACTACAAAAAAAAGACACATCCGTGACATTTTGGGCCGAACGAAATTTTTTTCTGTCATACATATGACACTTCTATGACAATAATTGTGACAAAACCCGGTATCATCATAGATGTGGTGGGATCCTACTTCTATGACAAAAAATCATGACAGAAAATGGGCTTTTCATCCTGGGTGGGCCGGAGACGCAGCCGCATGACATTCTTTGGGCCGTCCATGACGGAAAAATCCGTGGTAGAAGCGAGGGGGAGGAAAATTTTGGGGAGTTCCAGGTTACGGTGGGAGGCCGGGGGCCGAGCGATGCGCGTTTCTCTCGTACACGTATGCGCGCGTGTGCGAGGCGTTGGCTCTAACTGAACCCGAGTGAGGCGTTGGGCTCTAACTGAACCCGAGCGATTGCACTGCAGGCTACACTTTACTGAACCCGAGCGATCGATCGATGGTTGTTAACTGAACCCGATCGAGCGATTCCTTGGCTACTGCTGCTAACTGAAGGCCGATCGATGGGATGAACAGTGAGCGTTACGGGGGGGGGGGGGGGGAGGAATGGGGGGGGGGGTGGGGGGGGGGGGGGGTGGATGAATAGTGAGCGGTGGCGTTGCCTCTGGATGAATAGGACCCCATGGTGTGGTGGAGGGCTGGATGAACAGTAGACGGTGGAGGGGTGCCCGTGGAGGGGTGGATGAACAGGACCCCGTGGTGTGGAGGGCAGGATGAACAGTAGATGGTGGAGGGGTGCCCGTGGAGGGGTGGTTGAGCAGGACCCTGTGGTGTGGAGGGCTGGATGAACAGTAGATGGTGGAGGGGTGGTTGAACAGTAGCCGGTGGAGTAGCGCGCGGTGGAGGCTGGATGAACAGGAGCCCGTGGAGGCTGGAGGAGGTCGACGCTGGATGAACAGTAGCTCGTGGAGGCTGGAGGGGGTCGACGGGGGAGATGAACAGTATCCCGTGGAGTCCCGTTTTGCGGTACGCCACACCCCTCCCGATGAACAGGACCCCCGTTTCGACCGTAGCGCTCCAACACAAGTCCGTTTCCTCCGTTTTGCGGTATGCCACACCCCTCCCGATCAACAGGACCCCCGTTTCGACCGTAGGAGGTTTGTTTCCTCCGTTTTGCGGTACGCCACACCCCTCCCGATCAACAGGACCCCCGTTTCGACCGTAGGAGGTCCGTTTCCTCCGTTTTGCGGTACGCCACACCCCTCCCGATCAACAGGACTCCCGTTTCGACCGTAGGAGGTCCGTTTCCTCCATTGTACGGTACACCAGGCCTCGTTTCCATCGCCTCTTCCGTCCAAGCCCTCCCGATGAACACGACCACGCATTTCGTTCCGACCCATGAACACGACGACAACGCTGTTTCTCCGTTCTGACCCAGCCATGTACACGAGCCCTCGCCGTACGTATGCGCGAGTAGGCGTTCGAGACCCCGCCCGTATGTACACATACGTGGCCGTATTTTCTTTCTTGCACCCTGGCCGCCTCTACTACGAACACATGCGCGCCTCTACATCCACAGTATATATGTACGTACACGTTCGCGACCAGAATGACAACGCTACGTACGCTTCGACCAGGTGGGTCCCGACTGTCAGGCACTTCCTTGCGTGAAGATGTAGCTGTGGGTCCCAGCAGTCAGGGCGAAATACGGTGGCCCGTCCGGTGGGTCCCTGCTGTCAGGTGGAGGAATAATTATTTTGCACGTAATAAGGAGGCACTTCCTTGCTGCGGCCGTGGACCCAGCTGTCAGCCTCTCCTTGTATAGTCCACGTCCGATGGAAGCCGTTCCTTGACCACGTTGACCACACCGCCCCAAGAGCACCAGGGCGGTGGACAATGGTGAGGCCTAGGAAGGGGACGACGCGGAGCTGGGGAAGACGCGGCAGTGGATGCCCACGCGTAGAGAGTACGAAGGGTTCACTGGTTCGCTTGGTGTGAGGCTGCTGTCCCGCGATAGGGTGTGGGTGAGTAGAGGGAGGCCTGGCCAGCGGTGGAGTAGTAGGGGGCGGTGAGGCCTCGCCGCATCGCAGCCGGCCATGGGAGGCAGGAGCATGAGCACAACCGGCGTTGGTTTGGGCGGCTGGAGCAAGAAGACCAGAGGTTGAAGAAGCACTACGGCTGTTGGATGGACATCGTACGTCAACTGGAGCTAGAATCGTGCATATTGACTAAGTTGACAAAGCCCTCCGTCCCCGTCAACTTAGTAGGCCCACAAGTCAGCCTCCCAGCAAGGTGAGTCCCATCTAGCCGGGGGTATTCATTTTTTTTTTGTGCGTAATAAGGAGGCACTTCCGGTGGGTCCGAGCTGACAGCGGGGGGAACGTTTTTTTCACGAAATACGGTGGCCCGTCCGGTGGGTCCCAGCAGTCAGGGGGAAATGATTTTTTTGCAAAATATTGGTGGCCCGTCCGGTGGGTCCCTACTGTCAGGTGGAGGAATAATTATTTTCCGCGTAATAAGGAGGCACTTCCTTGCGGCTGCCGTGGACCCAGCTGTCAGCCTCTCCACGTACAGTATTCTTTCGATGGAATTCGGTCGTTGACCACATTGACCACGGCGCGCCGACAGCACCACGGCGGTGGACGACGGTGAGGCCTAGGAAGGGGACGACGCGGAGCCGGGGAAGACGTGGCAGTGGATGCCCACGTGGAGAGGAGTACGAGGGTTCACTGGTTTGGCTTCGCTGCCATCGCCGCAGAATAACAGGGGGTGTGGGTGAGTGGAGTGGAGGGATGGCCTGGCCAGAGGTGGGAGTAGTATGGGGGTGGTGAGGCCTCCGCGGCACGGGAGGCAGGAGCAGGCGGCACGACCGGCGCTGCTTTGGGCGGCTGGAGCAAGAAGACCAGAGGTTGAAGAAGCACTACGGCCGTTGGATGGACATCGTACGGTCAGTCGAGCTAGAATCGTGCATATTGACTAAGTTGACAAAGCCCTTCGTCCCCGTCAACTTAGTAGGCCCACTATACTGGGTCCCAGCTAGCAGGGGAGTATTCATTTTTTTGTGCGTAATAAGGAGGCACTTCCTTGCGTGCGAAGATATAGCTGGTGGGTCCGAGCTGTCAGCGGCGGTAACGTTTTTTTCACGAAATACAGAGGCCGTTTCGGTGGGTCCCAGATGTCAGGTGGAGGAAATCATTATTTTGCGCGTAATAAGGAGGCATTTCCTTGCGTGCGGCTGGACCCAGCTGTCAGCCTCTCCACGTACAGTCCACTTCAGATGCATGTCGGTCGTTGACCACGCTGACCACGCCACGCCGAGAGCACCAGGGCGGTGGACGACGGCGAGGCCTAGGAAGGGAACACACGAGGCAGGGAAGACTCGGCCGTTGTTTTTGTTTCCCACGCGGAGGGGAGTACGACTGTACGAGGGTTTACTGGTTCGTCTGCCGTCGCCGGAGAATAACAGCAGGTGTGGGTGAGTAGAGGGATGGCTAGGCCAGCGATGGGAGTACGGTGGGGCGGTGAGGCCTGCGCGGCAGCACAGCCGGCCGCGGGGAGGAGGGAGCAGGCAGTCCCGCCGGCGCTTGTTTGAGCGGCTGGAGCAGGAAGAGCAGAGATTGAAGAAGCACGACGGCCGTTGGATGGACATCCAACAGTATACATGCCATCTGTGGAAAGCCTCAAATCTGTGGAAAACAGCATACAGCCCATCTGCCATTATTTCAAATAATTTACAGCCCATTTGCTAATTCTTACGGGTTTTTTTGGAGCCCATATTCTTTATGTTAGCATTACAGCCCATATTGTGGCCACGGTTAAAAAATTATACGAAATTTTGCATATGTCGGTGCGGTCTGAACTGTTTTTAATCCCGAAATTTCGAGTCACATTCAGACTGATTTTAAAAATAAATGTATATCAATATAAAATCCAATAAATTGTCCACGCATAAAAATCAATGCAATTTAAAATCTCGAAATGAAAAAAAGATATTTGAAAATAATTGCCGGTTTGATGTGTTTTAAAAATGTACAACCCATTTCTCATTACTGATAGGCCATTTTCTCGGCCAGCCGAATGAAGCTCTCCTCGTCTTGAAAGATTTGCAGCCCAACAGGCCTGATAAAGCGACTTACTTGACAAATCACAAAAGAACTGGGCTAGCCATTTTCAGAAAGAAAAAAAAACTACTGGGCTGGTCTGTGGTAAACATAAAAGAAAAGGTGTCTAGACAGGCCAGAGTGTCCCGCACAGCCCAGTTGACACCCTGCTTCCGTCTCAAAAACAAATTAGATAAATGCCACTCCAATTATGGCGATTCATAAAAATGCCACTGCAATTTCCAAACTTTGAAAAATGCCACTGCAATTTTTGCAAACTTTGAAAAACGCCACTGCAGTTTGCAAACTTTGAAAAACGCCACTCCAGACTTCGAAAAATGCCACTCATGAAATGGCATTTTTCAAAGTTTGGAAATTGCAGTGGCATTTCTCGAGTGGCATTTCTCGGATACACTAGATTTGGAGTGGCATTTATCAAATTAACCCAAAACAAAAATAACTGGGTGAGCTGCTGGGTCCCTGGTGTCACCCGCTCGTTGTGCAATTCTCTCGTTTATTGACTACGTTGACAATGGCATGGGACCCAGATGTCAGAAATCCACTAGGAGGAGCCATTTTTATTGGCTTGAAATAAGGAGGCACTTGCTTGCGTACTACCATGACCTTGGCGGGTCCCTACTGTCATCCTCTCCACGTACAGTACCAGTTAGTCATGCTTCAAAACTGATCGGCACGCCATTAAAAAATAAAGGTCGATAACTAATGCGGCACCTCGGGCCAACGCGGCCAGATCGAATTTTGCACGAGAAATTACACACCATGTTTCGTTGACATGTGGTCCCGTTCCAACATATCAGTGAGACGACGGCGAGTAGTAGGAGTATTTCCGAACGGACGTGTAGGCCGGGGCGCCTCTTCGTGAACCGTGGCAAACTCGCAACCGTCCACCGACTCTTCGCCTTTCCCTCTCGATTTGAAACTACTGTCGCACGCTCTTCCTCTCCCTCCTCCATTTTCCTTCAGCCCTTCAGCCTTTCTTCTGCCATTGTTTGATCGTCTTCTCCATGGAGGGAACAGGCCGGAAACGACCCCGTTATTCTTGCCCCGATCTGAAAGATGACGTGGTGGAGGAACTCATTGATCGGTGCGACATCATCACCTTGGCTAGCATGGCAGGTTCGTTCAAGCCCATTCTCAACTCAACTAATAACATCATTACAAAGAACCCAAGAGTCAAGGAGCGGTTTGATCTCCCCTATCTTCTTCGTCGTGACCCTGATGACTGGCGCCGGCACGACGGAGGCCTCGCCCTGTGCCAGTTGATGCCGCTTGATAATGATACGTATGATGTTAAGATGCCATCGCTTGAGGTCAAGGCTTGGGCGGGCGCAAATGGAGATTGGGTTGTTTACATTGGGTCCAACTGCGAGTGGGAACTTATGAATGTGCACACTCGTCACCGGGTTCCACTTCCAAAAATCTCAGCACACTGCCCAGAGGTTGAGCACACCGGTAATGTACGCACGTTCAAATACGATCATGGTGACTGTCTTCTACGGAAGATAGCAATTTGTCGAGTTCCCAACCGCTCTTGGAATTACAACAACTATCAAGTTGTTGCTATCTTCGACAAGCTTGTTGCCGTCCTTCGTGGTTCGACTCGATGGATATTGCTCAAAAATCAGTTTCTGTACACGGATGAGTACTGTGATGCAATTCAATACGAGGGCCTTGTGTTTGCTGCCACCACTCGTGGCACTGTTTTTGAATGGCATCCTAGTAGTTTTGGTACGTTTGTCTTCCACCGTAATTATAATTGTTTCATCCACATGCATGCGGGTTAGCAAGTTTCCCTTTACTAATTAACCTTCTTCTTGTGTTTCCAAGGTCCTGTGAACAACCCACAACCTATACTTGAAAATTTTTATAACCAAGGGGGAGATGACGATGGTGATGATCACGAGCATGAGGACGAGCAGCGCCGATATACTCTATGGCGCCTGGCAACTAATTCCGATGGATCACCTCTTATTGTGTGTATACTGCCCACTGATGATGTTACTGCTAAGGAAGCAGGTGTCTCCCATGGTCGCACTCTCCGGACCTATTCCAACACCCGTTGCATGGTATTCGGGATGGATACTAGTGTGCTAGCGCCAACTCCTTCTCCCTAGCACAGAATTGATAGTCTTGGAGAAAACTCGCTCTTCCTTGGACAAAACTATCCGATGATGGTGAAAGGCAATCCAACTGCTATTGACACATTTATGAGAAGCAACTGTGTCTATACCTCGGACATTTGGGTGGTTCCCTACCTTGGTACTAATATAGTAGGCCGATTCAGCCTGGATGATCAGTCCTGCGTTGGTCTCCAGATCGACAACGGATGGCCCGTCCCAGAGAATCACTTGTGGTTCAAAGCAAGCGTTTCCAACGCCGTGGAATGGTTGAGTTGAAGTTCATTTCATGTCTTGTTATTTGTTGTGTGGTGAAAACTTTAGTATTTATAATGTATCCTCGTTGTCGATGTGGGTTGATGACCTGTTGTATGTAATAAAATGATATGCCTGTGATAAACTTACTAAATTTATGAATGGATTTCGAGTCGCTTCTCTAAATTTGTACTACTAGCTTCACATGCTTCGCGCGTCGGGCGGGTGTTTTTACTGTAGCCATATGTTAATGTGTTCGTTGTACGTAACCAGCACCTCGAATCCTCGATACTAGTATACTATATACTAGTAGGAGTAAGTAGTAGGAGTAGTAGGGTGGCATGGGCCAGAACAAGCATTCACGTCCAGGAGTACGGCACACGCCACCACCACGACATCCATCTGACACCATATTATTTCTTGGAGTCCGTGCTAGAGCAATCTCTTCAACCTCATCATTTCTCTAACTTCAGCCATCGCACGGCGGGCGAGGTGGGGGTTTGCCGATAGTCGGTTTCCTTAACTGCGGTCCCACTTGTAAGGCCAACTCCAACGCACTACCCCAAACGGACCTCCGTTTTGCACAAACTCCAATGATAATTTTGACTAGAAAAGCAAGACCAAAGAAAACAAGAACCACAAGAATACATTTTACTACTCCTGTAAGTTGGATTCGTGCCTTCTCGGTGCATTCATTGTTGATCTGCGGAGGCTCGATCTTGCGTGCTTCTTTCTTCTTCGAGTGTAAAGAAGTAGATGTTGCTTCCTCGCATCTAGTCTCATGTCTAGCCTCTATTCTAGTAGGAGTATCAACAAGTGCACTAATCTCATCCGAGAGCAGAACCGAAGATTTGGTCGGGTTCTTCCTCCTTTTGCCGACACGTGGGACATCTAGCATCCAGGTCGTGTCATGAAAGAAAATAGAGTGGTAGTTGAAGCCACAAAATGTGCATCTTGGGTTAAACTGTAAATAGAATCTTACTACTCTTGAGTAACTCCAAAAGCGGCCACCAAAGATCATTATTGGATTTGTTTTTCATCACCAGCACGTCGAGGTGAAAGATGTGTAGGTTCAGTGGGTCCTCTTGCGTTTTCACTGACATGTGGGGCCGCATGTGAGCAAACAGACGATGGGCTCCGCGCATCCGCTGGCTGGCTGAGAAGAGAGATAGAGGAGGGCTGAGCACGAACTGCAGGAAATTTGTTCTACGTACCTCGATATAGGCTCGATATAGTGGGGTGGCATGGGCCATAACTCAGTAGCATTCACGTCTAGCAGTACGGCACACACCACCCACACGAGTCCCATCCAATACCAATTTTCTTGGAGTCCGTGCTATAGCCATCTCTTCTCCCTCCCGTTTTCTCAGCCATCGCGCGATGGGCAAGGTGGGGGTTTGCTGATAGTCGGTTTGCTCAACTGCGGTCCCACTTGTAAGTGAAAATGCAACACCGCACACATTCCCGCTTGAGCAGCGTGCCGAACCAACCGTGTGGGGGTGCGATGCGAACACGGCAGGCTTTTCCTTTTGAACTCGTAACTTGTAAAATTTGGTTCTGCTCCATGGCGCGACCATAGATAGAAAATAATGATTTTGCCTAGAGTAATGAGAAGTTTGGTTCTGGCGCCGTTCATGCATGGAGTACGTACGAAAATTATGAAGTTGATGCAAAAGGTAAGATAATTACTGTAGTATCATATACTACTACATGGATTTGACGGAAAGATAAAAACACATACGGATCCATCAACGTTCAACGACATCCGCATGCCCTAGTGCGCCGGGTCACCAACCGACGTGTGAGGAGCAGCGGCGTTGGCGGCGAGCTCAATGTGCTTCTGAACAGTGCCGTCCAAGGTTGCCCTGCGCTCTAAGAAGGCCAACGTCCTATCGTCCTCCTCTTGCATGTAGTAGTCCTTGTGGACGATTTGCGCGTAGACGTGGGTGATTATGTCGATGGTGTCTTGCTGCGCCAGGCGCTGCGCGGCGAGCGCGACCTCGAGGTGGACATTCTCCGGCGTGACGGCGGGCAACCGCAGGGCCACCAGTGCGTCGAAGAGGTTCTTACCATAGTGGCCGTTGAGGGTGGCGGGCATCGCAGAGCCTGGGCGCGTCGGCTGGAGGCTTATGTCAAAGTCGTCCGCAAGCTTCTTGACGACGGTGAACTTGTCGAGGAAACCGACGAGCACCTCGTCGAACAAGGAGACAAAGTTGTCGTCCAAGCGGCCCCTCGCCTTGGCGGCCTCAAGCAATACTACCTGGAGACGTTCCTCGGTGCCGGTGGACGTGGTAGTACTCCTAAATCCAGACGGTGGTGCTACTAGTACTAGTAGTAGTACTACTAATGTAGTAGTAGGAGTACTAGCACTATACTACCCGTTGGTCAAATTATTATGTGCTGCTCTTCACAGTGAAGTGACAAGACCCGGCGCCAGAGATGACACCTGAGTATAGGCGCCGTGTTCGGCATACCATAGTCAGCCTCACCGTCTGCAGTCACTATCATCATGGCTGTAGAGCTAGCCTGCTTACAACTAGCCCTGTTCGACATAATTTCCCGTGCGTAGATCCCCGTGCATTGCACGGAACACCAAGATTAGGGGTGGACGGCTCCGGCAGCGGCCATCGCGCCAGATTTTTCCATGACCTTCTATTCCTAGATTGTGAGACACAAGGAGTTGTTTGTAAATACGGAACAAGTGCGGGCATCTTTTTGCAAAAATGGAGAAGCTTGGTTTGTATGCGTCAGATCTAGATCCGACGGCTATTGGTGAAAGATGGGAGGCACAACATCATCACCAACTTAGGACCTGTTTGATTCGCAGGATTTTGAAAACGCAGGAATAGGACACGACAATATTACAAGTTTCAAACTGATATTACAAATGTTAGGAGTAATGCTGCACCTACGAAGAGGGAATTACTAGGAAGTTTACGTAAGAACTTTTGTTACTTTAGGTGGATGCAGCATTATCGTACAAACTAAAATCCACCGCCCTGACAAGTCACTAATGGGCAAATAAGTTTTCGAGTCTCTGGCCACTTGATGTTTCAAAAACAAATTCAGCTTCTGCGGAGCTCTATCTTGGGCCGACTGGGGGAGGCCTGGCCGCCTTTGGGTGTCTCTTTGCCCGAAGGGACCCACCGCCTGTGGGCCACGCTGGCTGCCCGTCGTGGATGACATCAGGGTCAACGTGGCAACAGTGCCGCGCCAGGCGGGTCATGGCCACCCGTACGGCGCACTGTGCCAGGCGTGCTCCGGGATTCGGGGGTGGCAGGCTTCACTATAGCCACGCCCCGTCACATCTCCGTTATGTGGATGCAGACTTCGAGGGTATGATCTTGACCGCTTTGTGGGAGCCGGCTTCTTGGAGGCGGCCTTCTCGCGGCCGGCTTCTCGGAGCCGGCCCTCCTGCGGCTTTCTTCATGAGGGCTAAAGTCGGGTTGCCTTCCGATAGCCGGCCTGGGAGACAGTCGGCAAGGGGAAGGCGGCCCCATGTCTTGGATTCTTGAGGACCGAATTGGCTCGTAATTTTTTCAGAAGGGCCAGGGGGAGCCGGCTAGGCTACCCGGTTATTTACTCCGACAATGGCTTTCGAGTCGCTTCTCTGAGTGAGTGGTGCGATGAGGCAAAAAAATATTTTTCAAATACATAATTGTACGTGCATTGTAACAGGTTATCGGATGAGGCCAATCAACAATAGTAGTACACTATTTGTACTAGCTTCACATGCTTCGCGCGTCGGGCGGGTGTTTTTACTGTAGCCATATGTTAATGTGTTCGTTGTACGTAACTAGCACCTCGAATCCTCGATATACTAGTAGTATAGTATATAGTAGGAGTAAGTAGTAGGAGTAGTAGGGTGGCATGGGCCAGAACAAGCATTCACGTCCAGGAGTACGGCACACGCCACCACCACGACATCCATCTGACACCATATTATTTCTTGGAGTCCGTGCGAGAGCAATCTCTTCAACCTCGTCATTTCTCTAACTTCAGCCATCCCGCGGCGGGCGAGGTGGGGGTTTGCCGATAGTCGGTTTCCTTAACTGCGGTCCCACTTGTAAGGCCAACTCCAATGCACGAACCCAAATGGACCTCCGTTTTGCACGAACTCCAACGATAATTTTGACTACTCCTGTAGTAAGTTGGATTAGTGCCTTCTCGATGCATTCATTGTTGATCTGCAGAGGCTCAATCTTGCGTGCTTCTTTCTTCTTCAAGTGTAAAGAAGTAGACGTTGCTTCCTCGCATCTAGTCTCATGTCTAGCCTCTATTCTATACTAGCTAAAAGTGATAGAACATCTACTAAATTGCGCTCTATCAATATATGGATGTAGTCTTCTTCCCAATACAGAAACTTGCATCCAATCTACTCCCTCCGTTGCACAATACTACATGCCTTCTATTTGTCAAAATATGTATGTATGTAGACATGTCTTAGTATATAGGTACATCCATTTTTGGACAAATGGAAGTCAAGTATTTTGGAACGGAGGGAGTACACAATAAATTTTTTAAGTTAGCACAACTAGTCTAATCCGAGAGCAGAACCGAAGATTTGGTCGGGTTCTTCCTCCTTTTGCCGACATGTGGGACATCCAACATCCAGGTCGTGTCATGAAAGAAAATAGAGTGGTAGTTGAAGCCACGAGATGTGCATCTTGGGTTAAACTGTAAATAGAATCTTACTACTCTTGAGTAACTCCAAAAGCGGCCACCGAAGATCTTTATTGGATTTGTTTTTCATCACCAGCACGTCGAGGTGAAAGATGTGCAGGTTCAGTGGGTCCTCTTGCGTTTTCACTGACATGTGGGGCCGCATGTGAGCAAACAGACGATGGGCTCCGCGCGTCCGCTGGCTGGCTGAGAAGAGAGATAGAGGAGGGCTGAGCACGGACTACAGGAAATTTGTTCTATGTACCTCGATATAGGCTCGATATAGTGGGGTGGCATGGGCCATAACTAGCATTCACGTCTAGCAGTACGGCACACGCCACCCACACAAGTCCCATCCGACACCAATTTTCTTGGAGTCCATGCTACAGCCATCTCTTCTCCGTCCTGTCCTCTTTTCTCAGCCATCACGCGGTGGGCGGGATGGGGGTTTGCCGATAGTCAGTTTGCTCAACTGTTGTCCCACTTGTAAGTGAAAATGCAACACCGCACGCATTCCCACTTGAGCGGCATGCCGGACCAACCGTGTGGGGGTGCGACGCGAACACGGCAGGCTTTTCCTTTTGAACTCGTAACTTGTAAAATTTGGTTCTGCTCCATGGCGCGAACGATAGATAGAAAATAACGATTTTTCCTAGAGTAATGAGAAGTTTGCTTCTGGCGCCGTTCATGCATGGAGTACGTACGAAAATTATGAAGTTGATGCGAAAGGTAAGATAATTACTGTAGTATCATATACTACTACATGGGTTTGACGGAAGGATAAAAATACATATGGATCCATCAACGTCCAACGACATCCTCATGCCCTAGTGCGCCGGGTCACCAACCGACGTGTGAGGAGCATCGGCGTTGGTGGCGAGCTCAACATGCTTCTGAACAGTGCCGTCCAAGGTTGCCCTGCGCTCCAAGAAGGCCAGCGTCCTATCTTCCTCCTCTTGCATGTACTAGTCCTTGTGGACGATTTGCGCGTAGACGTGGGTGATTATGTCGATGGTGTCTTGCTGCGCCAGGCACTGCGCGGTGAGCACGACCTCGAGGTGGACATTCTCCGGTGCGACGGCGGGCAGTCGCAGGGCCACTACTGCGTAGAAGAGGTTGTTACCATAGTGGCCGTTGAGGGTGGAGGGCATCACAGAGCCTGGACGCGTCGGCTGGAGGCTTACGTCAAAGTCGTTTGCAAGCTTCTTGACGACGGTGAACTTGTTGAGGAAACCGACGAGGACCTCATCGAACAAGGATGCGAAGCTGTCGTCCAAGCGGCCCCTCGCCCTGGCGGCCTCAAGCAATACTACCTGCCGGGCCGCAGGCCGGCGTCGTGGACCATCTGGCACAGCCGGCTGATGCTCGCTCTCATCGCCTCCATGGGTCTAGCGTAGCTTCTAGTCAACTGATCACTCAGCCCTTGGTTAGCGTGCGTAGGTGCGTAGGATTTCGTACTACTCCTCGGCCCTCTACTGCACCTGCCTTTGGTTGTATGATAGGTGGGCCAGCCACCCCCTGGGGCCACGTGTCATTCACCTCATGACCCGTCTCTCACACGCACCCTGCTAGTGTATATACTCCCTCCTTTCCGGTTTATAGGGCTTATCTCAAAATTTTAGTTTTTCCATTTCATAAGGCTCAATTTGGCTGTTTTCCATCACATGTTTAGATTCCAAGGTGCATTAAATCATTGCATGCAAGTACTAAGAGAAAATTGACCAATGCATGTAATTTATGCATGCATGCATTGCAATTAATGCATTGGTAAACATACTTTTTTGAGGAAAACAAGAGCATTAATTGGGTGCTTTTGCAAACAACAAAAAGTATTCCACCACTCACCATCTACCTTGGTTGGTGAGAATTTTGAATTGAGCCTTATAAACCTGAAAGGAGGGAGTATAGTGGTTTTCTTTTCTCTCTCCATATCAACCATTTTATATTGCATACGTGTCATTCAAGAGTGAAATGATGGTTGCTTCTTCCGACTAACTTACTATGTGATTTGACTGCTCCTTAGTGGCCCCTACACGCACTCCCCCTATGTGTATGCAACAGTCACACGTACACATGGACGCAAAAACGCGCGCGACGCCCTAATGCATGCATGTCCGAGCACACGACGGAACACACACGGTGACGCTCAAGTGCTCAACCTACACGTGCATGCACACACATACTCAGTCAGGGTGAGCTAGTGACTGTATGAACACCGGAAAATATATATATTGAGCGCAATGAGCGTATTATGAAGTCCACTGACCGTATTTTTACAAATATACAGTGACAGGCAGTGTATTTATCTCGTTTGAAATTAGGCCATGTTAACCGGAGAGGAGGCAGCATGGACTAGCATTACTTTGTTGTGTCCCGTCAACTTGCCGAACGAGGAGAAGGTTGCAGGATGGAGAAGCTTGCGCGCGGTGGCTCACAGGACAAGGAGAAACTTTTGACTAATGCAAGCTCTCCCTCGCTTAGGCGGTGGACGTGCAACAGTTAATTCAGTGTCAGATTGCCAGAAGCATACTACACTATACTACTAGGAACCGGATGGAGCAGCGTCTGCACTCTTATAATAATTTTAAAATGTGATAAAGCAATCTTCAACACATTTGGTTCTCTTCGAGGGTTCTCGCATGTGATAATGGAAGTTGATTGCATGGAACACTCGCCACAATTCTCGCTTAATTCTGGCTCATATCCTATTACAAATAGTTGCGCTCAGTAATATTTCCTCTTTTTTTGTTAGTCAGCATGTAAACAGGTCAGCAAACCTTGCGGCGCATCTTCGTGCGAACCGTGCTTGCTGCACTTTGAATGTGGCCGAGAGCTGGCTTGATGAAACACCTCGCTTACTACTTCTTTTTTTGGCTTCCTAGTGACCAGTGTCTTGGCTGATCGTCCTAAGAATGCTTATATATGAATAAAGCTCTCTCATTTACCCGCAAAAAAGATTAAGCCATATTAACCGGAAAGGAGGGAGTATGGACTAGCACTACTTTTTGGTGTGTCCCGTCAACTTGCAGAATGAGGAGAAGCTTGCAGGACAAGGTGAAGCTCACTTACGCCTTTTGACTAATGCAACCTACCCTCGGTGGACATGCATCAGTCCATTCGGCGTCAGATTGTCAGAGGCATACACTGTAGTACCCAACATGCGGAGTACCATCATTGTTCGACTTCACGAAGGGGCGAAGAGCCAAGCACAGTACTAGTACGCGTACTTGGTTTCGCACCTTCATACTACTCCACCCTCCGTCACAGTTTACAGGGCGCGCTTCATTATGATGCATTTCTCTTAATGCATTTCCACCAGCAGAGAGACTTTAGACGCGTTTGGTTTAATGCTCAATTAATTAGGGCATGGTAACCGCAATCAAGTCCACAACTTTCTCTCCATGTAATGTACTACCATGGAGTGCATGCATGTGTGTACCCGGGGTGGAAGCACTGCATGCATGTGTGTACGCATTATTCCCTCTAGTAATAGACGCCGTGCTATAACTACCAATGCTATTTTTCAGGACGATCGCTAGTCGCCTTGGTCCCACAGATTTTTTTTCTTTTTTCTGAAGCGTGTTGTATAAACAGTGACGGATGGAGTAGTATGAGCAGATTCAAAGAAGAGCGTATTGATGGTTGCTTATTCAGAGCAACTTACAGTGGGAAAGGTGGGGCTTATGATTTGACTGCTCATTACTCACTATTAATGCGGCGCAACGACCAGGCTGAGTCTCCCATGCGGTTGTGCACTACCCCCTCGGTTCTTAAATATACTCCGGAGTATTTGTCTTTCTAAAATATGTTGAAATCTCTGTTAAGACGAATAGAATATTTAGGAACGGAGGGAGTACACATAGGAAGCAAAATGAGTGAATCTACACTCTAAAATATGCCCGTTTGAAATTTGTAAAAAGACAAATATTTAGGAACGAAGGAGTATAATTTCGTGCATGGCACATGGACCCGGATGATGAAGAGGCTTCTGGCAATGCTATCAAGCTTCCATCATTTGTTTACATAATTGACGTACTATACAAATAATTTTCCAACGACATGAAATTGTACAATGATGTGAGCTTTCAGCTTTTGTTTTGTGTGTCTTGCCATCGATGCTCTTTCGGAAACAATAAAAAACTAACTTCCTTGCTAATGCATGTCAATTATTAGCAGATGAGAGCTAATAATTACATCACAACTGAAGACAAAGTTGTGAGAAGGTGTTAAATTAAAATTGATCCATGCTTTCATTGGCAGCAACGTCCCCCAGCTCTGTCTAAATCAACAAGGCATGTTGGGAAAAAAGTAGCTGTCTGGAGCATGCAACATTCCGATCATTTTGTGCAGTTCCACTAAAATAGAGCTGAGCATCCCTGTTCCAAAGATATCAAGTGTGATTACGATAATAGAGGACTGCTGATGAAACAATAAACACACAAATAGAAGCCGGTCACCTTTGCGGTCTCTCTTAAGACTAACTAGTTGGAGAAGATTAGGCTCGGAGTTGGATGAGGAGGATAGAGCAAAACCAATCTCCCTTTGTGCAGTCGCACTGAAATGTAGAGACGTTGCCCATGTGACATTTTAGTACAACTGCACAAAACACTCTTAAGAAAAAAGTGATTTGTGCAGTTCACCAAAAGGTCGCAATAGCAACGAGGTGAAATGGATAGCCCTGTTTGCAAAAAAGAGGTAGAAAGGAAACAATTACTGGCCAATAACAATTGATGACACATGCGCCGACAAAAAAGAAGCATATTCCTTGTCCTAAGGGAAGATAACAACACGGTTGTGTTTGTCTAAAACGGTGTGAGGACAAGAATGCAATATGGAAAGTACGCCGGACGAGCTACGTTTTGGGCAAAGAACTATGGAAGATCCACATGCAGCGACGTGGGAAAACGGGCAGTGGAGCAAGGCCGGAGGGGATACCTGGAGGTCGTCGGGATGTAACTAGGTGAGCGGCGGCGGGCGGAATCTGTGAGCAGGTGGCGTAGGCCCTGCCGTGCCAGAGCTTGGTCAGAGAGAACGACGTGTACCGCAGATCGGGACGTGCTGCCTCGGCACCGTCGAACGGAGAAACGATGCACTTCCTTCCTTTCCCCCGGCGGCCGAATCAATGACCAACGGTGAGAGAGAGAGAGGCCACCGCACTCCCTTTCCCCCGGCAGACGGGATGCGGCCGGATCAGTGACCAACGGTGAGAGAGAGAGGCCACCGCACTCCCTTTCCCCCGGCGGACGGGATGCGGCTGGATCAGTGACCAACGGTGAGAGAGAGAGGCCACCGCACTCCCTTTCCCCCGGCGGACGGGATGCGGCCGAATCAGTGACCAACGGTGAGAGAGAGAGAGAGAGAGGCCAGCGGAGCCTTGTGTGAGATACTCTGAAGAGCGGACTACCTTTTCCTCCATAAAATCATTTTATATTCTGTGTACGTGCCATTGAGCATTATAACTTTATTTAAAAATAACGCGACAACGCGTCAAGTCGAACTTTGTTTCGTGCACGCGTGGTACACGACCTCCCTAGGTAAACAACCGCTACAGGCGTTCAAATTAGCACGAGGGCTGCCATTTTGTAAAGAAATGAGCTCCACTGTGTACCCACGCGGGTGTGGCTGGGCACGAAGCGTGAGTACGTGCATGGTGCACCTATTCTCTTCTTGTATACGTACACCACCTACGTGGGGTTGTGTGAGAGAGATACAACCCTAGAGAGATATAGTGTGTGGGTTCTTGAGAGTTTTTTTTGGGGGGGGGGTCAATCAAAAAATTTAACACATGCAATGTGTGTGAAATAGAGTCCTGGATATAACATATATATAGAGGGGGCGATCCACGAGAAGAGAGTGGAGGTATCATCGGCTTGAGGTGTCCATAGAATCGAAGAGAGGGATGATGTGTGTGTGTGTGTGCGCGCGATCTCGATAAAGAGTGCCATCGAATTTGTGTGTGCCCACGTCAAAGATATAGAGTGGCTGGCCTACTGGAACGTGAGATGGGGCATGTGCAGTTTGTCTCTGTGGAATGGATACCTACCTGCAGCGCTTGACTATCGGTGTGTGGTGGGGGAAGAGGGAGGCCCAATTAACTATAGAGGTACAATGGCTGGTATATGTGTGGAGGAGGAGAGAGGCCTACCTCATGTATTAAGGAGATCGATCTGCCTCATGTATTAAGGGAGATCGATCGGCATCCATGCATATGTGCAGGAGATGAATAAGGTTGGGAGAGAGACAGAGCTAGAGTGTTGGAGGGGGTGGTAGTGGAGTTGCTTCTAACAAATGGTGGGATAGGCTTGCTAGACAAATAGAGGGCACGCCCGCAATATCAATAAGAGAGGAGATGGCTGCTTGTTGTCTGTGCACGTGCATGTGAGAGACAGGTTAGGAGGCATGCACGAATGATGAGGGGGGACGATGTGGCTGTGGTAAGCAGACATAACTACATAGGAAGATCAATCGCCCTTTGTAAGAGAAAGGAGAGACATAACTTGTGAGGTACGTTGATCGATGGGGGGTAGTTAAAGTCGATCTAGGTATATGTTGGGAGATCGACCGGTATACATGCATGTGTGTGTTAGAAGCAAATGAGGCACGAGGAGAAGGATAGAGAGAGAGGGATGCATGTAGGAGGTGGCACGAGAGGCATACTATATCGAGGGGGAGGAGTGTGCGAGTACGAGAATGATGAAAAGAGTGGTGGGAGTGAGGCATGGACGGTGACAAGAGAAGAGGGGAAGCTTGTGTTTGTGCTAGGCACACCTGGCTAGAGAGGCATATCGATCAATGTGTGCCGTAAAGAAGGAGCTGGGGGGCCTACACACACTGTGGGTGAACGACCTAAAGTGAAAAGACGAATTTGCGCGATGGAGCTAGAGAATGCTGAGGGAGGGTGAGAGGGATGCGGGCGTGTGCATGCACAAGAGAAAGTTAGCTCTAGCTACAAAGATAAGAGGGTTGTGTGGGTGTAAAAGACGAATAGAGATCATATATACTTCATTATAAAAAGCGAATCCAGATATTTGAAGAATTTATCATAGTGTTTAAAACCGACGGATGTGTGAATATATATATATAACGGTGATAAACATGGTGTGGTTATGAACATGGTATACTACATTTAATATATTTTATCTCTACTCTTATAAAAAACGGAGTTGTTGATGATGGTGTGCCTGCCATCCTGCATTATAGGCCGTCTGATTTATATCTGGCGGATAGCAAGGAAACTTTGATGGTTGAAGTTGGCAACAATCATGATTGTAGATTCTTATTGAAATAGAGAAACGAATTCAAATTTAGTTCGAATTGCAGCGGTAGTATAGACATTTGGAATGCACTAAAATGTTGGTATGAGTAGGTTACATGCATTATACAGCAAGCAAAAAAATTTAATAGGACATAACATGGATTCATACTCCCTCCTTCCATCTACATAGGGCGTAATGAGATTTTTAAGACCGCCTTTGACTATTGACAAGATTAATAGTACATGACATGCACAATGTGAGAATTATATCATTGAAAGAACCTTTCACAGACCAATTTAACGGTGTGCTTTGTGTAAGTTGCATGTCATATATCATTGCTCTAATATTTGGTCAAAGTTAGCATTGAAAAATGCATTAGGCCCTATATAGATGGAAGGAGGGAGTAGCCTTGAATAGCATTTGTATAGTAAAACGGGGCAAGACTCTCTCTTTGTGTGGTGTGAATAGTTTTATTTTTTCGTTTGCTTTTTGGTTGAGGGAAGTGCGAATTGATTTGGTACGTACAAGTACAATATTACGACACGTTAGGCTTGTCCCTGAAATTCAACCCGTGTCTTGTTATATCCCAAAAATTCAGATATCGTGCTCCCAAAACTGGTGCCTTCACAACCCGCGCCTTGCTATCCCGAAATTACAACGCGCGCGAAAACTCCCTCTAGTTGCCAAATCCCAACACGCGAAATCCCCCTTCTAACCCTGAGCCAAAAGCGCTGCTAGTTCAAATCGGTGGGGGGTACTTTTGTAACACACCCTACATTTTGGACAAGCGCGTTCCTAAGTCATGCTTCACCCCTCCCATCACCCCCTTTTCGCCATTCCAAATCCCAGGCTGCCATAACCTCTCCGCTCCAGCCACGAAACCCCACCCTCCTCCGTCTGCCACGTCACCGCTGCCCCGCCGGAGCCTCTTCCCCGACGACGTCGTCCACCGCAACAGCTCGATGTCCCTCGTCCACATCCCCGGATGAGGATCCGTCATCCATCTCGCCGTCCCGCCGGTTCAACCGCCCCGTCCTCCACCTCCAAGGAGCTGCTCCGACGATCACCTCATCTATCATGGCTGCTCCATCCCCACAGCGCCGCCTTAACCCGCTCCACCGGAACCGCAGCATCCTCACCGACTCCTCAGATGAAGCGAACCGAGGCCTACTCGGCACCACCAAAGAGGTTGTACACTCATCGCATCGCACCTTCTCCTTAACTCGACCTCCCGGCGCCGACGGTGCTCCATCTCCGCACCCCCATGGAGCGGCTACCTTGAAGCCGGCGCCGCGGGCGACATCTCCACGCGGCTCTCCCCCAGTGCGAGGCCCCTTCGGCGCGCGGCATCCATACCAGCCGGATCTGCTCTGCTCTGCTGCTCCGGCCTCGCTCGCCCAGCTGCTGCTGCTTGCTCTCCCCCTCGCTCGTGCTGCTGCTCTGCTCCGATTAAGCCACACTTCAGTCGACTGAATCGACTTTTGGGTCAGTCGATTTTCAGGGGTTGGGGGGCTCGCCGGAGTTAAGGAAGAACCACCCGCAGCGGGGACGGGGGCTCGCCGGAGAGGTACCCCACTATCTATCTTAGGGTTCAGGGTGGGGGCGGGGGCCTAGAGGGCTGGCCGGGGGTGGCGAGTTGTTTCGGGGCGGCGAGGCGGCGCTGGGGCCGGCGGTTCGGCCGGTGGTGGCTGGCGGCTCAGGGGGGTGCAGGTTGAAGATGAACTGCAGGCCCTCCCTAAACTACATGTCAAGTGCCTCTCTGCTACCATTGCGTTCAGTTTCGACAGTAGCATTCAGATTCCTCAGTAAATTTTAGTTTCGACAGTTAAGTTCAGAGTCAACAGTTTTTACCTCATCTGTTGTAGTCAGGTGGTTTTTGGTGATGTTAATTTTACATCCATTTTACATCATCTATTGGAGATGCTATTAGAATCCCACTTGAGATTGACGATGTCTGTCTTGTGCTGCTTCAGCCTTGATGTCTTACGGCTCACCAGAGCTGCTCCAACGACAGAACGATCCGTCACAACAGTTTGGACGCCATCTACACCTCAGATCTTCCTCCACACCTCCGACAACCACCTCTGCCTCAACTGCTTCAGCGACCAACCCAATGATGCTGAGGTCGACACGGCTACGGCAAAGAGGTTGTACACTTGTTGCATCACTTATTACTATACATTCACGTCGATCCATCAGGGCTATTTTGGTTCAACAGTAAAACATCGATCCACTGGTTGTTACCATCACTCTAAATTTCTGCATGCTCTCCTTACATAATCTCACCATATTTTTTTCATATGCATGTCAGATATTGTACACAGTCATGCTGAACATGTAGAGAAAAATAGAAGATTTTTGCGCGGCAATACAATGTCATGCAGACATCGCTCCATGGTGGGTTCAATGGCAAACCCTCCCCACCCCTCTCCAGATTGTAATCCAGAGGAAGATATCTGTTCTGAGGCGGATTCGGACGCCGCTGACCACTCCTATTTACCTCCCAAGGTGTTTGCTCTACCTTGGCATGATGATGTTAGTCATATCATGCATATGTTGCCTTGCAGTGCCTACTTTTGAAATCATATATGTCATCTGCTTAGTTTAGACATGTTCTGTAATGCCACCTCTTTAGTTTCTATATCATATATGGGAATTATGCAGTCTCATGTCTTTTAGCCAGCCATAATATATGTCAAATGTGCAATGCCATCCTGTTTAACCAAGCATCATATATTTGAATGATATCTTGCCCATCCTTTTCTTCATTACATTTCCATTTGTCAACAATGTTTGTACATTAAACTACTCTTCCTGTGAATCAGCCATTTGGGTGGGAGATGGAAAAATCTGGAGTAAGAACAAGGCCTTCAGAGCAGACAGTGCTACCCGTCGAAGCAGATCTCTTGTTGGGTCCCGATAGCTCCTCAGAGATGGATTCAGAGACAGATGACCAGTCCTATTCCCCCACTGAGGTGTATGCTCTAACTTGGCACAGTTATACTACTCATATCATGCATACGGTGTCTTGCATTGCATAGTTTAGACATCATATATACAATATTCAACACCATCTTCTTAGTTCAGACATCATATCGAATGCCCTCTGTTTAGCATATAAATCACATATGTGAATTAAATGATGCGATCCTGATTACTTAGATAACATGTAGGTGAATTATGTCATGCGATCCTGTTTAGTTATTCATCATATCTTTGAATTATGTTATGCTATGCTATCCAGTTTAGATAGACATCATATATGTGAAATTATGTCATGCTATCCATTTTAGTTAAACAATATACATGTCAACTATTTCATGCCCTCTTTTTTCCACACTATCTATTGCATCTGTCTCTCATACAATGTCTGTACATTCAACTATGTTTCCTGTTTATTAGCCATTTGAATTGGAGCGGGTGATGCCAGTATCTAGCGGACTAAAAACACAGTCTTCAAATAAAACAGTGCTACCTCTTGGTGGAGATAGCACCCCAGTTGTACATGCACAAGAATCAGCCCTACCACACATAACCCATACTCTCGTAGATTGTACCCCTACTACGATGGACAGAGAACCAGCTTCACCCAATCTAACCCCAACCCCAGCCGATAGTAACCCAGTTCCTGTTGACACAACACCATCTCCACCACAGAGCTCCCAAACAAGAGCAGTTAGTAAGGCAACTCCAGTGCCCAAAGGGCCAGTACTATCACGGCGAACCCCAACTCCACCAGTTAGTACGCCTATTCCTGTGGAGGAAGCACAACCAGCTAGTCGTAGTTTAGCATCTATCACATTTGATGTTGTTAAATCATATGTGCGTATCTTCCCATCTTGGAAATATTATACTGAAGATGAAGGAAAATGCTAGTTGCAGGTGTTTGTCCAGGAGTTAGGTGTAAGTAATGTTATTCATGGCAATTACTTTGCTTCGTCCCATACATCCTACCTCCATGATGGTTATAATACAGCAAATTTTCCCATTTTTCTCTATAGAGAAGGACCGATTTGGAAACTTAGGATGAGGTAACCTGTGCTAATACGTCTGCTATCTTCAAGAATGCTTGGTGGTAGTATCAGAATTACCTGAAGAAAACGTACTTCACCGGCAAAGAAACTCATCAAATTCCCTTATGTTCTATTGAGACACATTTACTGGACGATGACTGGGAACGCCTTATTCTGTACTGGTCCCGAACCAAGAATGTGGTAAGGTCTATGAGCTCATTTTCTATTTTTAAGTATTATATTCTTGCATCTTACTGTACTCTGTTCATGTAGAACAAGTGCCTAAACCTGAAGAACAACTGTTCTAATTTAAGATTCCATTGCTACCATAGGACATAGATATATGTTTGTTTATGCTTTTATTATGTACTAGTACTTGGCAATAGAAGACTTGGTAGTTTAATCCTGTCCACCTTACTAATGAACTGGTTCACCGAAATGAGTTTCATATACTAGTACATGCTAAACTTGTTATGTGTCTGCTTGTTTCTTCTTTTAGAATGCTGACAGAATATTGGGGAAGAGTGCCTTATTAAGCAACGGTAAAGGAAGTAATGCAGATAAGGTTCAGGATAGTGACACATCCTGTCTTGGTTTAGTGTTGGAGTTACTGGCCACTACCGCTTGCATAAGCTATTCAAACTCACTGTCTAAATCAGTTCGGTTTCTTGAGTCTCAACTACAAGCTGAAAGACATTGATCAGCTGTGCTACGACAAGAAGCGGAAGGACTGCGGAAGTCCCTGGAGCATTCAGATGCATACTTTCTGGTGCAACAGCAAGCGTTGGAGGATTTTAGCGCCAAACAGGACAAAGCTAATCAGCTTGCTAAGCTTATTGCCAGCATGGTGGATACCTAGGATAACGTTTCTTGAGCTCTTCTGAAGTTGTTTCAGTTATGCTCTTGTTTTGCTGCCGCATTTATTTGCACTGGTGGCCAATTTTGACGGCTAGTGTATATGATATGCTGCTTTGTTCCCTATATTTGCACTGGTGGCGAACTTTGATGCCTAGTGGATGTAATATGTGTAATAGCCGTGATAGCCTAGCGTTAGTTGCTTGCTTATTTATTTCCTTGTTGTCTTGTTTATTTGTTTGTTTGTAGTCATTGTAGTTCTTTTTCCGCGGTTAACTAGTGGCTGTAATAACCTATTTTTTAAAACTAGGCCACAATAACCATGGGCTAATATTTACTGTAGTGACACTGGGCCTCCTACGGGCTGTAGAAACAGTGGGCCTTCTACGGTCCATAGAAACAGTAGGCCTTCTACGGGCCATAGAAACAATGGGCCTTCTACGGGCCATATCATCAATGGGCCTTATACAGGCCGTATGATCGATTGGCCAAACATGGGCCAATAACAGGCCACATTATGGCCGTAAACAAGCTAGAGTTGGAATCGTCCGTTCATGGGCCGACCATAACGGGCCATCGTTAATAGGCCGTATTTGATGACGCTATGAAATCGGCCCAACATATTAACGGACCACAAATGGGCCGACTGTAACCACGGGTTGAATTTGGCCCACAAGAAGAAAATGACAGTAACGGGCCGTAAGTAAACGAATGCTGGAAATGAGCCCAAGAATAAATGGGCTCTGAGAAGGCTGAAAGATAACATGGGCTGGAAACGGCCCAACGGAATAACGGGCCGTTAATGGGTATAAAGTGATACACTGTTCATTACGGGCCAGTTTCACCACGGGCCGTTAATGGGTGTGAAGTGATACACTGTTCATTACGGGCCAGTTTCACCACGGGCCATTAATAGGCCAAGAGTTACATAGGGCCTCATATGGGCTGAAAGACGTCATGGGCCATACATGGGCCAGAAGTGAAAACGGGCTGGAATCAAATTGGATGGCCCAGATGACGCTACTAGGCCTAATTCGTATAGGGTGTAACGGGCCTCGGGTTAGCGGGCTGTAAATGGGCTATATGCGAACAGGCCGTTAACAAGCTTTCCATGGGCCGGCCCGCCACCTTTTGACCAAGTCAAACGTGCCAGCCTTTTCACAAGAATGGGCCTCTGTTGGGCCGTGCCACGTGTCGACGTATCATAGGCGCCTATCTGACCCACTAACGAGCTGACACGTGTTTCGTCCGGCCAATAAGAATTTTACACGTGGAAATTTCCCATTGGTCGGGGCTGTTAACGGGTTATCGGATCCAAAACCCGACCCGATAGCTTAACAGCGTTCCGTTACGGTGGATGCCACGTGTCGGTCACCCTTGACAAAAGCACTTCTGTGACGTGATACGTCCATTTTGCATCATGCTTTTATATCAATATTTATTGAATTATGGACTGTTATTTCACTTCATGTCACAATACTTATGGCTATTCTCTCTTATTTTACAAGGTTTACACAAGGAGGGAGAATGCCGACAACTGGAATTCTGGGCTGGAAAAGGAGCAAATATTAGAGACCTATTCTGCGCAACTCCAAAAGTCCTGAAACTCCACGGAACATCTTAAAACAAATAAAGAAAAATCCTCGCCAAAGATGAAGGCCAGGGGGCCCACACCCTGCTCACGAGGGTGGGGGGCGCCCCCTAGGGCGCCCCCTAGGGCGCGCCCCCTACCTCATGGGCCACCTGGTGGCTCTCCGACGTCCATCTTCTCCTATATGAAGTCTTTCGATGAGAAAAAAATCAGAAGGAACTTTTCGGGACGAGACTCGGCCGCCACGAGGCAGAACCTTGGTGGATGCAATTTAGAGCTCCGGCAGAGCTGTTCTGCCGGGGATACTTCCCTCCGGGAGGGGGAAATCATCACCATCGTCATCACCAATGCTCCTCTCATCGGGAGAGGGCAATCTCCATCAACATCTTCACCAGCACCATCTCATATCCAATTCTTGTCTCAAAGTCCGGGATTGGTGCTAGTAGGTTGCTAGTAGTGTTGATTACTCCTTGTAGTTGATGCTAGTTGGTTTAATTGGTGGAAGATCATATGTTCAGATCCTATATGCATATTATTACCCCTCTGATTATGAACATGAATATGCTTTGTGAGTAATTACGTTCGTTCCTGAGGACAAGGGAGAAGTCTTGCTATGAGTAGTCATGTGAATTTGGTATTCATTTGATATTTTGATAAGATGTATGTTGTCTAGCCTCTAGTGGTGTTATGTGAACATCGACTACATAACACTTCACCATTATTTGGGCCTAGAGGAAGGCATTGTGAAGTAATAAGTAGATGATGGGTTGCTAGAGTGACAGAAGCTTAAACCCTACTTTATGCGTTGCTTCGTAAGGGGCTGATTTGGATCCATATGTTTCATGCTATGGTTAGTGTCGGTGTCAAAACCGGCGGATCTCGGGTAGGGGGTCCCGAACTGTGCGTCTAGGCCGGATGGTAACAGGAGATAGGGGACACTTTGTTTTACCCAGGTTCGGGCCCTCTCGATGGAGGTAAAACCCTACTCCTGCTTGATTAATATTGATGATATGGGTAGTACAAGAGTAGATCTACCACGAGATCAAGGAGGCTAAACCCTAGAAGCTAGCCTATGGTATGATTGTTGTGTATGGAGTTGATTGCCTACGGACTACAACCCTCCGGTTTATATAGACACGGATAGGGTTAGGGTTACACAGAGTCGGTTACAATGATAGGAGATCTTGAATATCTGCATCGCCAAGCTTGCCTTCCACGCCAAGGAAAGTCCCATCCGGACACGGGACAAAGTCTTCAATCTTGTATCTTCATAGTCCAGGAGTCCGACTGAAGGTATAGTCCGGCTACCCGAACACCCCCTAATCCAGGACTCCCTCAGTTAGGTTTACCTTAATACTTTTGTTGTAGTTGCGGATGCTTGCAATAGAGGTTAATCATAAGTGGGATGCTTGTTCAAGTAAGAACATCACCCAAGCACCGGTCCACCCACATATCAAATTATCAAAGTATCGAACGCGAATCATATGAACGTGATGAAAACTAGCTTGACGATATTCCCATGTGTCCTCGGGAGCGTTTTTCCTATTATAAGAGTTTGTTCCGGCTTGTCCTTTGCTACAAAAGGATTGGGCCACCTTGCTGCACTTTATTTACTTTTTTTACTTGTTGCTCGTTACAATTTATCCCGTCACAAAACTATATGTTACCACTTATTTCAGTACTTGCAGAGAATACCTTGCTGAAAACCGCTTATCATTTCCTTCTGCTCCTCGTTGGGTTCGACACTCTTACTTATCGAAAGGACTATGATAGATCCCCTATACTTGTGGGTCATCAAGACTCTTTTCTGGCGCCGTTGCCGGGGAGTGTAGCGCCTTTGGTAGGTGGAATTTGGTAAGGAAAAATTTATATAGTGTGCTGAAATTTACTGTCACTTGTTACTATGGAAAGTAATTCTCTGAGGGGCTTGTTCGGGGTATCTTCACCCCATCCAGTAGAGCAAAGAGTTGCTCCTCAACCTACTGAACCTATTGAAAATGAAACTCCTTTTGAATTTCCTTCGGGTATGATGGAAAAACTGCTAGCTAACCCTTTTACAGGAGATGGAACAAAGCATCCTGATGAGCACTTAATATATGTGGATGAAGTTTGTGGATTATTTAAGCTTGCAGGTATACCCGATGATGTTGCTAAGAAGAAGGTCTTCCCTTTATCTTTGAAGGGAGACGCATTGATATGGTATAGGCTATGTGATGATATGAGATCATGGGACTATAAAAGATTGAAGTTGGAATTTCATCAAAAGTATTACCCTATGCATCTTGTTCATCGTGATCGCAATTTTATATATAATTTCTGGCCTCGCGAAGGAGAAAGCATCGCTCAAGCTTGGGGGAGGCTTAAATCAATGCTATATTCATGCCCCAATCATGAGCTCTCAAGAGAAATGATTATTCAAAATTTTTATGCTCGGCTTTCTGAAAACAATCGCACCATGCTCGATACTTCTTGTGCTGGCTCTTTTATGATGAAGACTATTGAATTTAAATGGAATTTATTGGATAGAATTAAACGCAACTCTGAAGATTGGGACCTTGATGAAGGTAAGGAGTCAGGTATGACACCTAAGTTTGATTGTGTTAAATCTTTTATGGACACCGATATTTTCCGTAAGTTTAGCACTAAATATGGACTTGACTCTGAGATAGTAGCTTCTTTCTGTGAATCTTTTGCTGCTTATGTTGATCTCCCTAAGGAGAAGTGGTTTAAATATCATCCTCCCATAGAAGTAAAAGTAGCTGCACCTATTAAAGTTGAAGAAAAGACTGTCACTTATAATGATCCTATTGTTCCTACTTCTTATGTTGAGAAACCACCTTTCCCTGTTAGAATAAAGGTCATGCTAAAGCTTCAACTGTTGTTCGTAAAAGCAATATTAGAACTTATACACCCCCTGAGCAAGTTAAAGTAGAACCTAATATTGCTATTGTTAAAGATCTCTTGTCTGATAATATTGATGGGCATGTTATTCAGTTCAAAGGTGAAACTGCTAGAATTGCTAAACCTTGTGATAAAGATAAACATAGACCTGTGGTAGGCGTGCCTGTTATTTCTGTTAAAGTAGGAGATCATTGTTATCATGGCTTATGTGATATGGGTGCGAGTGCTAGTGTTATACCGCATACTTTATACGAAGAAATTAAGAATGAAATTGCACCTGCTGAGTTAGAAGGTATTGATGTCACAATTAAACTTGCCAATAGAGATACTATTTCACCAATTGGAATTGTTAGAGATGTTGAAGTCTTGTGTGGGAAAACTAAATATCCCACTGATTTTCTTGTTCTTACTTCTCCGCAAGATAGCTTTTTCCCCATTATATTTGGTAGACCCTTCTTAAATACTGTCAATGCTACCATAGATTGCACAAAGAATGTTGTTACTGTTGGCTTGGATGATATGGTTCATGAGTTTAATTTCTCTAAATTTAATAAACAACATCGTGAGGAAGAATTATCTAGTAAGGATGAAATTATTGGTCTTGCTTCTATTGCCGTACCTCCCAGTGATCCTTTAGAACACTATTTGCTAGACCATGAAAATGATATGTTCATGAATGAAAGAAGGGAAATAGATGAAGTATTCTTTAAACAGGAACCTATTCTGCATCACAACTTGCCTGTTGAAATCTTAGGGGATCCTCCTCCACCCAAGGGTGATCCCGTGTTTGAGCTTAAACCTTTGCCTGATAATCTTAAATATGCTTATCTTGATGAAAAGAAGATATATCCTGTTATTATTAGTGCTAACCTTTCAGAGCATGAAGAAGAAAGATTATTGAAAACTCTGAAGAAGCACTGTGCTGCTATTGGATATACTCTTGATGATCTTAAGGGCATTAGTCCCACTCTATGTCAACATAAAATAAATTTGGAAGCAGATGTCAAACCAGTTCGTGATCCTCAACGACGTCTGAATCCTAAAATGAAAGAAGTGGTAAGAAAAGAAATACTAAAGCTTCTGGAGGCAGGTATAATCTATCCCATTGCTGATAGTGAGTGGGTAAGTCCTGTCCATTGTGTCCCTAAGAAGGGAGGTATTACTGTTGTTCCTAATGATAAAGATGAATTGATTCCACAAGGAATTATCACTGGTTATAGGATGGTAAATGATTTCCGCAAATTAAATAAAGCTACTAAGAAAGATCATTACCCCTTACCTTTTATTGATCAAATGCTAGAAAGATTATGCAAACATACACACTATTGCTTTCTAGATGGATATTCTGGTTTCTCTCAAATACCTGTGTCGGCTAGAGATCAATCAAAGACTACTTTTACATGCCCTTTTGGTACTTTTGCTTATAGACGTATGCCTTTTGGTTTATGTAATGCACCTGCTACCTTTCAAAGATGCATGCTGTCTATATTCTCTGACTTCTGTGAAAAGATTTGTGAGGTTTTCATGGATGATTTTTCCATCTATGGTTCCTCTTTTGATGATTGCTTGAGCAATCTTGATCCAGTTTTGCAGAGATGTGAAGAAACTAATCTTGTCTTGAATTGGGAAAAGTGCCACTTTATGGTTAATGAAGGTATTGTCTTGGGGCACAAAGTTTCTGAAAGAGGTATTGAAGTTGATAAAGCCAAGGTTGATGCTATTGAAAAGATGCCATGTCCCAAGGACATCAAAGGTATAAGAAGTTTCCTTGGTCACGTAGGATTTTACAGGGGGTTCATTAAGGACTTCTCAAAAATTTCTCGGCCTCTGACTAATTTATTGCAAAAATATATACCATTTGTCTTTGATGATGACTGTGTAGAAGCATTTGAAATACTTAAGAAAGCATTAGTCTCTGCACCTGTTGTTCAACCACCTGATTGGAATTTACCCTTTGAAATTATGTGTGATGCTAGTGATTATGCTGTAGGTGCTGTTCTAGGGCAAAGAGTTGATAAGAAATTATATGTTATTCATTATGCTAGTAAGACTCTAGACAATGCTCAAAGAAATTACGCTACTACTGAAAAAGAGCTTTTAGCAGTTGTATTTGCTTGTGATAAGTTCAGATCTTATATTGTTGATTCTAAAGTAACTATTCACACTGATCATGCTGCTATTAAATATCTTATGGAAAAGAAAGACGCTAAACCTAGACTTATTAGATGGGTTCTCTTGCTACAAGAATTTGATTTGAATATTGTTGATAGAAAGGGAGCTGAGAACCCCATTGCAGACAACTTGTCTAGGTTAGAGAATGTTCTTGATGACCCACTACCTATTAATGATAGCTTCCCTGATGAACAATTAAATGCTATAAGTACTTCTCGTAGTACTCCATGGTATGCTGATTATGCTAATTATATTGTTGCTAAGTTTATACCACCTAGCTTCACATATTAGCAAAAGAAAAAGTTTTCTATGACTTGAGACATTACTTTTGGGATGACCCACATCTTTATAAAGAAGGAGTAGATGGTGTTATTAGACGTTGTGTACCTGAGCATGAACAGGAACAGATCCTACGCAAGTGTCATTCTGAGGCTTATGGAGGACACCACACTGGAGATAGAACTACACATAAGGTATTGCAATCTGGGTTTTATTGGCCTACTCTCTTCAAGGATGCCCGTAAGTTTGTCTTGTCTTGTGATGAATGTCAAAGAATTGGTAATATTAGTAGACGTCAAGAAATGCCTATGAATTATTCTCTTGTTATTGAACCGTTTGATGTTTGGGGCTTTGATTATATGGGACCTTTTCCTGCCTCTAATGGATACACACATATTCTAGTTGCTGTTGATTACGTTACTAAGTGGGTAGAAGCTATTCCAACTAGTAGTGCTGATCATAACAATTCTATTAAAATGCTTAAGGAAGTTATTTTCTTGAGGTTTGGAGTCCCTAGATATTTAAGGACTGATCGTGGTTCACACTTTATTCATGGTGCTTTCCGTAAAATGCTTGCTAAATATGATGTTAATCATAGAATTGCATCTCCTTATCACCCTCAGTCTAGTGGTCAAGTAGAGTTGAGCAATAGAGAGCTTAAATTAATTTTGCAAAAGACTGTTAATAGGTCTAGAAAGAATTGGTCCAAGAAACTTGATGATGCATTATGGGCTTATAGAACTGCATATAAAAATCCTATGGGTATGTCTCCATATAAAATGGTTTATGGAAAAGCATGTCACTTACCTCTCGAACTAGAACATAAGGCATATTGGGCTATTAAAGAGCTCAACTATGATTTTAAACTTGTAGTTGAGAAGAGGTTATTTGATATTAGCTCACTTGATGAATGGAGAACCCAAGCTTATGAAAATGCCAAGTTGTTTAAAGAAAAAGTTAAAAGATGGCATGACAAAAGGATACAAAAGCGTGAGTTTAATGTAGGTGATTATGTATTGCTATACAACTCTCGTTTAAGATTTTTTGCAGGCAAACTTGTCTCTAAATGGGAAGCCCCTATGTTATCGAAGAGGTCTATCGCTCTGGTGCCATAAAGATCAACAACTTTGAGGGCACAAATCCGAAGGTGGTAAACGGTCAAAGAATCAAACATTATATCTCAAGTAATCCCATAAATGTTGAAACCAATATTATTGAAACCGTAACCCCAGAGGAATACATAAAGGACACTTTATAGAGTGTTTCAAACTCCGAAAAGGAATAGGTATGTGGTACGGTAAGTAAACCGACTCCAAATTTTTTTAAGGCAATATTTCTCCGTTTTGGAATATTTAGAAAAATAGAAAAATAAGTAGCAGTCCGAGAAGGACACGAGGGCCCCACGAGGGTGGTGGGCGCGCCCTACCCCCCTGGGCGCACCCCCTACCTCGTGAGCACCTCGTGTGCCTTTCGGGCTCCGTTTTCTTGCACGATACATATTTTGGTCGGTAAAAATTCATTATATATTCTCCCGAAGGTTTTGACTCCCGTATCATGCAAATTTCCTCTATTTTTGTTTTCGAGCTGTTGCTGCTGCAGATTAGAACAAGATGTCTTCTCAAGAGTCAATCGGGGAGAGCCGGGTATCTAATCCGGCACCAGAACCAAGGGCAAACAGCGACGCTGACCACTTTGGGCCAACAACGGAGGAAGAGATGGAGGCTGACTTGATGAGAGTAGATGCCATGGAGGATGAAGAAGTCACCTCTCGCCTCCGAGCTGGGTTCACGATGGGGGTACTACAGAGCTCAGCTATTCCAAATTCGGTTATCCCTTCTAATGTTAGATTTCTTTCTTATGAAAATATGAAGAGGAGTGTCACTTGTTTTCCCGCAGCTATGCAACACCCTTGGGTGCAAGGAGCTTTAGCTATCACAGGAAAGCTTCATAAGGAAATAATGGACCTCAAACATCAAGTCAACAAGATCGAGGAGGAGAACCGCATCCCGAGGGGAATCATTGCCAAGAATATTATACCGACAACAAAGAAGGAGATATAATCACATGGGTATGGGCACTCCCCTTGGCAACTGCCAAGCTTGGGGGAGGTGCCCCGGTATTGTATCACCGTCACAACTCCTATCTTTATCGTTTTTCTTAGTTTGATCCTATTAGTAGTATCTTGATCTAGTCGAATAAAGTTTACGGAATGATCTAGTTTTGAGTTTTGCTTTTTGATCCCTCTATGTAATAGAGTCCGTGAGTTATATATAATAAAGATTAGTGTTGAGTCAAGGGCTTGATTATTTTGCCATGATCTTGGGTGAATAAAAGAAAGAGAAAAAGAATAAAAAGAAACAAAAAGTTCATATTGATCTTATTGAGAGTAATGACTTCACATAGAAAGAGTATGATGATTAAAAGTTGTTGGGAGTTGGCAGACATAGCTTTGGTCATTGTTGCATTTAATAGGAAGTAATAAGGAAAGAGAGGTTTTCACATAAAGATATATTATCATTGACATCTTTTATGATTGGGAGCACTCATTAAAATACGACATGCTAAAGAGTTGATGTTGGACAAGGAAGACAACATAATGAGTTATGCCTTTCTTATATCTGAGATAAAGTATGTTGACATGGATCCTCTAACTTGTTGAGCTTGCCTTTCCCCCTCATGCTAGCCAAATTCTCAGCACTAAGTAGAAATACTACTTGTGCTTCCAAAATCCCTAAACCAGTTTTGCCATGAGAGTCCACCATATCTACCTATGGATTGAGTAAGATCCTTCAAGTAAGTTGTCATCGGTGCAAAGCAATAAAAATTGCTCTAAACATGTATGATTGATTGGTGTGGGAGAAATAAGCTTTATACGATCTTGTGATGTGGAAGTAATAAAAGCGACGGACTGCATAATAAAGGTTCATATCACAAGGGGCAATATAAAGTGATGTTCTTTCGCATTGAGATTTTGTGCATCCAACCATAAAAGCGCATGGCAACCTCTGCTTCCCTCTGCGAAGGGCCTATCCTTTATTATTATCTTCTACCTTATGCAAGAGTCATGGTGATCTTCACCTTTTCCTTTTTCATTTTATCCTTCGGCAAGCTCAGCATGTTGGAAAGAACATGATATATATATATATCTAATTGGATGTAGGGGAGCATGAACCATTATTATTGACATTACCCTTGAGGTAAAAGGTTGTGGGGCAAAACTATAAGCCCCTATCTTTCTTTGTGTCTGATTAAAACTCCGTAACCACAAGTATTGCATGAGTGTTAGCAATTATGGAGGACTAAATGGTAGTCGAGTGTGTGGACTTGCTTTTTAGCTCTGACATAGACTCTTTCCGATGTTATGATAAATTGCAATTGTTTCAATGTCTGAGATTATAGTTTGTCGGAGCCCAATAAGGTTTATGATCTATACTTTTGCATTGTGAATAGATAATGACTTGAACATAAGTAATCATATGACAAAATCTATATATGTTGCTGTTATGAGAATAATCATGATGCCTTCATGTCCATATTTTATTTTTATCGACGCCTCTACCTCTAGACATGAGGACATATTTATTGTTATCGGCTTTTCGCTTGAGGACAAGCGAGGTCTAAGCTTGGGGGAGTTGATACGTCCATTTTTCATCATGCTTTTATATTGATATTTATTGCATTATGGACTATTATTTCACTTTATGTCACAATACTTATGGCTATTCTCTCTTATTTTACAAGGTTTACATAAGGAGGGAGAATGCCGGCAGCTGGAATTCTGGTCTGGAAAAGGAGCAAATATTAGAGACCTATTCTGCGCAACTCCAAAAGTCCTGAAACTCCACGGAACATCTTAAAACAAATAAAGAAAAATCCTCGCCAAAGATGAAGGCCAGGGGGCCCACACCTTGCTCATGAGGGTGGGGGCGCGCCCCCCTAGGGCGTGCCCCCCTACCTCGTGGGCCCCCTAGTGGCTCTCCGACGTCCATCTTCTCCTATATGAAGTCTTTCGATGAGAAAAAAATCAGAAGGAACTTTTCGGGATGAGACTCAGCCGCCATGAGGCGGAACCTTGTCGGATCCAATCTAGAGCTCCGGCAGAGCTGTTCTGCCGGGGATACTTCCCTCCGGGAGGGGGAATTCATCACCATCGTCATCACCAACGCTCCTCTCATCAGGAGAGGGCAATCTCCATCAACATCTTCACCAGCACCATCTCATCTCCAAACCCTAGTTCATCTCTTGTATCCAATTCTTGTCTCAAAGTCCGGGATTGGTGCTAGTAGGTTGCTAGTAGTGTTGATTACTCCTTGTAGTTGATGCTAGTTGGTTTAATTGGTGGAAGATCATATGTTAAGATCCTATATGCATATTATTACCCCTCTGATTATGAACATGAATATGCTTTGTGAGTAATTACGTTCGTTCCTGAGGACAAGGGAGAAGTCTTGCTATGAGTAGTCATGTGAATTTGGTATTCGTTTGATATTTTGATAAGATGTATGTTGTCTAGCCTCTAGTGGTGTTATGTGAACGTCGACTACATAACACTTCACCATTATTTGGGCCTAGAGGAAGGCATTGTGAAGTAATAAGTAGATGATGGGTTGCTAGAGTGACAGAAGCTTAAACCCTAGTTTATGCGTTGCTTCGTAAGGGGCTGATTTGGATCCATATGTTTCATGCTATGGTTAGGGTTACCTTAATACTTTTGTTGTAGTTGCGGATGCTTGCAATAGAGGTTAATCATAAGTGGGATGCTTGTTCAAGTAAGAACAGCACCCAAGCACCAGTCCACCCACATATCAAATTATCAAAGTATTGAACGCGAATCATATGAACGTGATGAAAACTAGCTTGACGATATTCCCATGTGTCCTTGGGAGCGCTTTTCCTATTATAAGAGTTTGTTCTGGCTTGTCCTTTGCTACAAAAGGATTGGGACACCTTGCTGCACTTTATTAACTTTTGTTACTTGTTGCTCGTTACAATTTATCCCGTCGCAAAACTATCTGTTACCACTTATTTCAGTACTTGCAGAGAATACCTTGCTGAAAACCGCTTATCATTTCCTTCTGCTCCTCGTTGGGTTCGACACTCTTACTTATAGAAAGGACTACGATAGATCTCCTATACTTGTGGGTCATCATGACGCGTGATTTATCATCATGTAAGTGGACACTTCCGTGATGATAATTTTGGTAATGTCATGGAACACTTCTACGACAGCACAGGTATGACTATCTTGATTCTGTCATAAATTTGTCATGGATGTACATGCATGACAAAAAAGCGACCTACTGTGACAAACACGTATCATCACAGAAGTGTATTTTTTTGTAGTGTTACTCCACAATTTCTTCCCTTAGACCCATGTATGGTGAAGTGTCATGTAGTCGACGTTCACATCACAGGCGGCGGGCGCGGTAGGGCGAGGTGGGGTGCTCGCCCTACATTGTTTTTTCGTAATTTATTCCTAGGTATATGTATATACATCGATCTGATTTGTATGATCACTAATAATAATCGTCAAACTTTTTGCTGGGATGTGATTTAACGTGGACACCTTACCAGGCTGGCCCAAACCAACATCACCGGCCTACAAGCGCATGCACGCGCACAACCTCGCTCGATCTGTCGATCCAGTTATGAGTCGTCCAAGCCGCCACGCCTTCGCTCCATCCACTCATCCATAGGAGAAAAGACGAACTCTAGTGGTGCGTCGGGGCGGCAACAAGCAGTAGCTTAGGCGAGGCCGCGAGGGGGCGATGGCCGGCAGCACCGAGCGTGGGGGTGGCACCGTGGCGGCCAGCAGGAGCTTCGAGCGCGCGTGGGGCGGGGCTTCTTCTAGGCGGCTAGGAGCTTGCGTAAGGTCGACAGTCAGCAGGAGGGCGCGCTGTTCCCGGCGCCGGTGGCCAACCGGATGATGACCCACAAGTATAGGGGATCTATCGTAGTCCTTTCGATAAGTAAGAGTGTCGAACCCAACAAGGAGCAGAAGGAAATGATAAGTGGTTTCCAGCAAGGTATTCTCTGCAAGTACTGAAATAAGTGGTAACAGATAGTTTTGTGATAGGATAATTTGTAATGAGCAACAAGTAACAAAAGTAAATAAAGTGCAACAAGGTGGCCCAATACTTTTGTAGCAAAGGACAAGCCTGAACAAACTCTTATATGATGTAAAGCGCTCCCTAGGACACATGGGAATATCGTCAAGCTAGTTTTCATCACGTTCATATGATTCGCGTTTAGTACTTTCATAATTTGGTATGTGAGTGGACCGGTGCTTGGGTGCTGCCCTTACTTGGACAAGCATCCCACTTATGATTAACCTCTATTGCAAGCATCCGCAACTACAACAAAAGTATTAAGGTAAACCTAACCATAGCATGAAACATATGGATCCAAATCAGCCCCTTACGAAGCAACGCATAAACTAGGTTTTAAGCTTCTGTCACTCTAGCAACCCATCATCTACTTATTACTCCCCAATGCCTCCCTCTAGGCCCAAACAATGGTGAAGTGTCATGTAGTTGACGTTCACATAACACCACTAGAGGAGAGACAACATACATCTCATCAAAATATCGAACGAATACCAAATTCACATGACTACTAATAGCAAGACTTCTCCCATGTCCTCAGGAACAAAAGTAACTACTCACAAAGCATAAACATGTTCATAATCAGAGGGGTATTAAAATGCATATAGGATCTGAACATATGATCTTCCACCAATTAAACCAACTAGCATCAACTACAAGGAGTAATTAACACTACTAGCAACCTACTAGCACCAATCCCGGACTAATTAACACTACTAGCAACCTACTAGCACCAATCCCGGACTAATTAACACTATTAACGTGGATCTAGATCTCCTCTCTCTTTTCCCTCAAGAACTCGTAAGAATCATTGGAGGGATTGAGAGTTAGCAAGCTCGAAGAAGGTCAACAATGGGGGAAGAACACGAGCTAAAGAGATAAGGTTCATTGGGTAAGAAGACCCCCTTTTATAGGTGGGGAAGAATCCAACCGTTATGCTCACAACCCGCACAGAGCGGTACTACCGCTCCAAGGAGCGGTACTACCGCTAGGGCGGTAGTACCCCTTTGAAAAACAATAGCGAGGAGGAAAAAGGCCAGTAGAACCGCAGGAGCGGTACTACCGCTCGACCTCACGGTACTACCGCTAGGGATAGCGGTACTACCGCAAATGGTAGCGGTACTACTGCTTGCGAGCGGTACCAAAAAATACTTCCGTGCCTATTTCCGCTGAGCAAAACATGAGATTTTGGTCCGGAGCGGTACTACCGCTCAGGAGCTGCGGTAGTACAGCTCGGGAGTGGTACTACCGCTCAGGAGCCGCGGTAGTAAAAAATTACATCCGCTCTAGCCGCGGTAGTACCGCTACAGCCTTTACCAAAACAGCCACAACTTCTGCAAACGGACTCCGAATTCAACGAAACCAAGTTTGTTGGAAAGCTAACAACATGGGCTAACACAATCTTGATAGAAATATCAATAAGAAGCAAATGATAAAAGGACCATAATAAAATGGTGAGAACCCTTCCTCGGATAAGACCGGTAAAACCTCCAACACCGAAAACATCATAGAAGATGCATGCGAACTCCGTTTTCGATGAACTCAAGCTTGTCATCAAGATGACCATAAGCTCTAAGACTCACAAATAGAACCAAACAAGAACCAAGAAATATGATGCAATCATGCAATGGTTTGAGCTCTCTATGAATGGTACGATCAAGCTACTCACTTGAGAGCCCCCTTGATAGTACGGCAAACGGTCCTGTAACCCAGTCTCCAAACTACCACCATGAGGCCGGTAAAATAGAGAACCTATCAAGGCCAAACATTTGCCTTGCACAAAGTCCACTTGAGCTAGATGTAGATGATCTTGACTTCCTCAAGTAGGACCACCTTTCTTGATTGCGTTGGCTCGGTGAAGACTAGTAGATTGCTCCCCCATACTCCATTATGGGTGAGCCACTTTTCGGCACATCTTCACAAGTACATTGTCACCACAATAGACGGCAATATTCAAGCACTTGATCTCTTCGTGATGCATCACTTGAACATGCACACCGCAACCTAACCCCACAAAGAACTCTCACGAAGACTATGGGTTAGTACACAAAGCGTAATGGTCAATGCTTACCATACCATGGGATCACTTGATCCCTCTCGGTACATCTTCTATGCTTTGTTATTTGATCAACTTTATTCACTCTTGACTTAGTCTTGATCAACCTTGAACCTTTCCAACTCTCTTCATTTGGATGATGCCTTGAAGGTAAGCATGAATGATCACGCAATCTTCTTCTTCAAGACATGCTTGCAATAAGCTCAACTCTCACATAACCAATCTTTAGGTAATTCCTTGAATAGCACCTTGGTCGACACAAACTCTCCTTGAAACCAACACATGTACTCCAAGAAAATCCTATGGACAAAACCTTCAAATATAACTCAAGGCAACCATTAGTCCATAGAGATTGTCATCAATTACCAAAACCAAACATGGGGGCACCGCATGTTCTTTCAATCTCCCCCATTTTGGTAGTTGATGACAATCACTTTCAAGAGAGTTTATACAAGGAATTATGCATCACCATGCAATGCAACAACCAATAATGCATGAGTATGAGATGCAAATGCTTAGGAACAAAACCAAAGCAAGGAGAAAACTCTGAAGACTTCTCCACAAAACTCTCTGAAACTTCTCCCCCATTGGCATCGATTGCCAAAATGGGAGAAAAGCTTAGAAGGCCAATAAATTGTGTTCCTCCATAAATTGTGTATTTCTAAACAAGAGAGTGAAATTCCATACACATATCCAAAGGTAAATACTTGGAGGAACACAAACTATATTGAGGCACAAAGATTGCTAAAGAATGATATGCCACAAGGACATAACAAAGAGAGACACAAGCAATCAAGCAATCAAAAGATACCAATTGAAGCAAGCAATCAAAGGATATCAATTGAACCAACTAGACCGAAGATCCTACGAGCCATATGAATAAGGATATTATGATATGAGCAGAGGAGTGTTCTAAGGAAACTATAGAAGCTCCCCATGATTTGTGCACACATAAGAATTTTTGTATTTGGATACAAAGTGCACAAAATAGAATCATAGCTCCCCCAAAATCAATAGAAACTTACAACAAGTGCAAGTGAGCATAGGAAACAAAGCCTAGTACTTGCAACAAACACATGGTCGAGCAACAAGTAAAAGAGGCAACTTAAGAATGGGCTCAACCAAAATGATGTGAGTGAGTCAAGGCAATGCACTTGAGAAGACTAATGTACGGATGAGCATTAAGCATCAATAAAGTCTTGAAAGAATGAGGCACACGGTGCATGACCTATCATTCCCACACACAACTAGCAAATGGGTTCACAAGCTTACTAATAAGCATATAAAGAACATATGATTGTGACAACCCGTGGTGAAGATAGAAGATGAAAGCCTCATCAAGACAAGGTATACCAATTAAGATGGCAAAAGCCTCGTAAAGATAAGCATGAGGAAAATAATCTTCACCACACAAGAGTGCATCAAGATGCAACGATAGAAGACACGCACTCAATGCAAAAGCTTTCACTGAGCCACCAAAGAAATAACATAAGAAAGACAAGGTGGACGTGAAAGAAAGGATATCAACTAGATATGCAACTTCTCTCAAGTGTATAAGATTCTAGGTAGACGAAATGATGATGATATATATCTACAAAGAAGGATGTACACCCGAAATAGTTACAACACGAGGAACAAGATATCCAAAGGGAGGTCATACATATACCAATAAGATATTTGCTTGGAAGCATAGCACATGGTTAGATATGGTCTTATTGTATATAAATGAATTCCTACCACACACCCATCAAAGACATCACAACTAGCAACAAGAGATCATTGTCGGGATGCTTTGAGAAAGGGAACAAGTATCACAAGAATGAATGAATAGCATGCCATGATACAACCTACACAAGGTTGATGCAAGAAATGTGTGCATGAAGAATACGAAGATACTTGTTACCGAGTTAGCATTGGAAGGATGTAGTAGATACCAATTGAAGGTAGATAGTAGTTCATTGATCATCCTAGCTCGACTCCAATAAGAACATGATGACAACACCTTCCTTGTGAGTGAGCCAAGCATCCAATGTATCTCCAATTGTTCCTAGAACAACAACACAAACAAAATGGTACCCAAACTCCACTACAAAAAAATACACTTCCGTGATGATACGTGTTTGTCACAGTAGGTCGCTTTTTTTGTCATGCATGTACATCCATGACAAATTTATGACAGAATCAAGATAGTCATACCTGTGCTGTCGTAGAAGTGTTCCATGACATTACCAAAATTATCATCACGGAAGTGTCCACTTCCATGACGATAAATCGCGTGTCACAGAAGTGCTTTCGTCAAGGGTGACTGACACGTGGCATCCACCGTAATGGAACACCGTTAAGCTATCGGGTCGGGTTTTGGATCCGATAACACGTTAACAACCTCGACCAATGGGGATTTTCCACGTGTAAAATCATCATTGGCTAGAGGAAACACGTGTCGGCTCACCGTTGGGACAGATGTCAACCACTCATTGGACGGAAGGCGCCTATGATACGTCGACACGTGGCACGGCCCAACAAAGGCCCATTCATGTGAAAAGGCCGGTCCGTTTGACTTGGTCAAAAGCTGGCGGGCCAGCCCATGGAAAGCTTGTTAACGGCCTGTTCGAATATAGCCCATTTACAGCCCGCTAACACAAGGCCCGTTACACCCTATCCAAATTAGGCCCAGTAGCGTCATCTGGGCCATCCAATATGATTCCAGCCCATTTTCACTTCTAGCCCATGTATGGCCCATGACGTCTTTCGGCCCATATGAGGCCCTATGTAACTCTTGGCCTACTAATGGCCCGTGGTGAAACTGGGCCGTAATGAACAGTGCATCACTTTACACCCATTAACGGCTCGTGGTGAAACTGTCCCGTAATGAACAGTGTATCACTTTATACCCATTAACGGCCCGTTATTCCATTGGGCCGTTTCCAGCCCATGTTATCTTTCGTCCTTCTCAGAGCCCATTTATTCTTGGGCTCATTTCCAGCATTCGTTTACTTACGGCCCGTTACTGCCATTTTATGCTTGTGGGCCAAATTCAGCCCGTGGTTACAGTCGGCCTGTTTGTGGTCCGTTAATACGTTGGGCCGATTTCATAGCATCATCAAATACGGCCTATTAACGATGGCCCGTTATGGTCGCCCATGAACGGACGATTCCAACTCTAGCCCGTTTACGGCCATAATGCGGTCTGTTTGGCCCATGTTTGGCCAATCGATTATACGGCCCGTATAAGGCCCATTGATAATACGGCCCGCAGAAGGCCCATTGTTTCTACGGCCCGTAGAAGGCCCATTGTTTCTATGACCCGTAGATGGCCCACTGTTTCTACGGCCAGTAGGAGGCCCAGTGTCACTACAGTAAATATTAGCCCATGGTTATTGTGGCCTAGTTTTAAAAAATAGGTTATTGCAGCCACTAGCTAACCGCGGAAAAAGAACTGCAATGACTACAAGCAAACAAATAAACAAGACAACAAGGAAATAAATAAGCAAGCAACTAACGCTAGGCTATCACGGCTATTACACATATTACATCCACTGGGCATCAAAGTTCGCCACCAGTGCAAATATAGGGAACAAAGCAGCATATCATATACACTGGTTGTCAAAGTTGGCGACCAGCGCAAATAAACGCCGCAGCAAAACAAATCCAGAACTGAAACCACTTCAGAAGATCTCAAGAAACAATATCCTGGGTACCCATAATGCTGGCAAGATGCTTAGCAAGCTTATTAACTTTCTCTTGTTTGGCGCTTAAATCCTCCAACGCTTGCTGTTGCACCAGAAAATATGCATCTGAATTATGCAGGGACTTCCTCAGTCCTTCAGCTTCCTGTCGCAGCACATCTGATCGATATCTTTCAACTTGAAGTTGAGACTCAAGAAGACGAACTAATTCAGACAGCGAGTTCGAAGATCTTGTGCCAGCAGTAGTGGCCAGTAACTCGAACACTACATCAAGACATGACTTTTGGGTTCCCTCACTGTCATCAAGATAGTTTTTATCAGCTTTCTTGGAGACCAACAGGGATGTCTCACTATCTTGAACCTTATCTGCATTACTTCCTTTACCATTGGATAACGCGGTACTGTTCTCCAATATTTTGTCCGCATTCTAAAAGAGAAACAAGCAGACACATCACATGTTTACCATGTTGTATATGAAACTCATTTTGGTAAATGAGTTCAGTAGTAAAGTGGACAGGATAACAGCATGAAACAAACATATATCTATGTACCATGGTCACTTTATGGTCTATACCATTCTAGTTTTTGTTGCCAAATCAAGATAGAGACATAGTTCAAATAATATTTGTTCAAGACAAAGCAGAATAGACAGAATATAAGTGTGGGTAACTATAGAGCAATAACAACACTTGTAATGTGCATGACATGAGAACATAACTGGTTATTCAATTGAAACTGAAATCAACATAGAGCAGGTTACAACAGCAAACCAGTTAAAGAAACAGGTTTAAAACATACATGTTGCGCCATTGGAGTTTCAATTCCATCCTTCAAATTTGAAAATAGTTGGTATGAGTAAATACAGTCATGCAAGAGCAAAGGAGTATGAACCATAGCTACAGAACCTGACCTGAGAACAAATCTTCTTCTCCTTTAAGCGTTGAGTTGGGATTTGGAGTGGTGGTCCTCGTGCTTTGGGCACTGCAGTTCCCTTACTAACTGCTCGTGTTTGGGTGCTCTGTGGTGGAGACGGTGCTGTGTCAACTGGAACTGGGTTACTATCTGCCAGGGTTGGGGTTAGAAGGGGTGTTGCTGGTTCTCTGTCCAACTGGGTAGGGGTACAATCTGCGAGAGTCTGGGTTATGTGTGGTGGATCTGGTCCTTGGGCAAGTACAACCGTGGTTCTATCTGCATCAACTGGTAGCACTATCTTTTCCGAAGACCGTATTGTTACTCCCTTAGATACTGCCATCACGCTCTCCAATTCAAATGGCTGATAAACAAGAAAAGTAATTGAAAGTATAGACATTGTATGATAGACAGGTGCAATGGATAGTGGGGAATAAAAGAGGGCATGAAATAATTCATATTTATGTTGTCTAACCAAACAGGATAGCATGACACAATTTCACATATATGATGGCTAACTAAACATGATAGCATGACACAATTTCACACTATGATGGCTTACTAAAAAAGATGGAAAGACATAGTTCAAAATATGAGACTATGTAAACAGGATGACATGACATAACTATATAATGTGTTTATTAAATAGGTTGGCATGCCATAATTCACATACATTCACGGATAGAATGCCATAATTCAAAATATGATGACTGTAAACACTAAACAGGATGAGATTATATAACTATATGATGTCTTTATTAAATGGGTTGCCATGCCATAATTCAGATAGACGATGTGTATGTACTATGTAAACATGATGGCATGATATAATTCAAATATATGATTTATATAGTAAGTAAGTAAGCAGATGGCAATCCATATATGATGTAAAAACTAAGCAATGCAAGACAACATGCATGACATGGGTAATATAACCCTGCCAAGTTTGAGCATAGACCTCAGGGGGAAAATAGGACTGGTCATCAGTCTCTGAATCCTCCTCTGAGGAGCTCTCTGTAACCAGCAAGATGTCTGCTTCAGCAGGTAGCATTGTCTGCTTTGAATACCTTGTTTTCATTCCAGATACTTCCATCACCGCTTCAAATGGCTAATGCACAGGAAGAGTAGTTGAATATACAAACGTTGTCGCCAAATGGAACACGTAATACAAAAAAATGATAGCACGATATAATTCACATACATGATGATTGGCTAAACAGCATGGCATTGCATAATTCACATATATAATTCCTTTGCAACAAGATAGCATTGTATAATTCACATATATAATGTCTTGCAACAAGATGGCAATGCATAATTCACATATATGGTAATTAGACACTGAACAGGTGGCATTCACACAAAGCATGTCTAAACTAATCAAATGACATAGCAATGCGAGACACCATATGCACGATATGAGCAACACAACCCTGCCAAGTTAGAGCATACACCTCGGGGGGGGGGGATAGGACTGGTCATCTGTCTCTGAATCCTCCTCTGAGGAGCTATCCGTAACCAGCGAGATATGCGCTTCGTCAAATAGCATAGTCTGCTCTAAAGACCTTGTTTTCACTCCAGAATTTGCCATCACCGTGTCAAATGGCTGATGCACACGAAGAGCAGTTGAATGTAATAACATTGTTGACAAATGTAATATGTAACGAAAAAAAAGGATGGCCTGATATAATTTACATATAAGATGACTGGCTAAGCAAGATGGCATTGCAAAATTCACATATATGATGCCTAGCTAAACAAGATGGCGTTGCATAATTCACATAAACGATGGATAACTAAACAGATGGCATTCGCACAAAGGATGTCTAAACTAAGCAGATGACACATTTGATGTATAAAGTAAGCAATGCAAGACACCATATGCATGATATAACCAACATCAGCATGCCAAGTTAGAGCGAAGACCTCAGGGGGTAAATAGGACTTGTCTTCTCCTTCTGAATCCCCCTCAGAACAGATATCTTCCTCTCGATTACAATCCGAAATGCGTGGAGGGGGGGCTGCCTTTGCGCCTACCATGGAGCGACGTCTGCATGAAATTTTATTGCCACACAAGGCTTGTCTCTTTTGCTCTACATGTTCAGTTCCATTGTTTACAATAACTATCATGCATAGGAATAAAACATAGTGAGATTATGTAAGGAGTGCATGCAGAAATCCAGAGTGATGGTAGCAACCTGTGGATAGACCCAAAACCAATAATAGCAGGCAGATAATGGCTTCAGTTAAAAAATACAGATAATGGCTTCTTTACTGTTTGTTTCCCACCCAACATGAAACTCATAGTAGACACCGGAGATTAACCAGATAGTAGATAGATACTATTGATAGCGGCCCCGATATGTACCCCACAACCATTTAAAAACTCAAGTTTGACCATTAGTTTGGAGCTGACTCAGAGTCTAATCGGTGAACAGGATGATAAAGTAGCATGTAATATTAAGCGATGCATAACGTAAGCAGACACGAAAGAGTGCGACCTCTCTTGCGGACCCATGTAGTCCTCGAGGTCATCTGCTCGGTTGATGATGGTAGTGCAGTTTTCATGGCTGCCAGCGGTGGGGAAGAAGATCTGAGGCGGCGAAAGACAGTCTGAAGGCCGGATCCCTGCTGTGCTGGACCCTTCTGTCGTTGGAGCAGCTGAGCTGGGCTGGACGACGGCGCAATAGGAGCGGGACAAACCACGCAAGGTTTTCTTTGACAACTATCTATAAGAGAAGTAATTCTGTAAGGGCTCGTTTGAATTGGAGGATTACAACAATGCAGGGATAAGAAATAGACAGGAATAGGATAGGAATGCACGTGCAAAACAGAGAATTTAAAAACACAGGATTTCTGCCAATCTGGGTGTTTGATTCACAACAATTGGAAGATCACATGATGCAAAGAAGCATGGTGAGATTAAGTCAAACCACAAGAAAATGTACGGTTATAATGCTATTATGCTACTATCTCTTAGTCTTGTGCTTCATGAATAGGAATTTGAAAAGGAGGACAAGTGAAAATTAAAATTCCTACGTTTTTTCTTTCAAGGAGACACTAAAGGAACAAATCCGTGTGCTAAGTGGACAATATATATAACATGTAGAGTAAAAAAGAGATGCAACAAGTGTACAACCTCTTTGGCAAAGCCATGTCGATCTCAGCGTGATTGGGTTGGCCGGTGAGGATGCTCCGGCTAACTTGGCTGTCGGAGGAGGGGAAGAAGATCTTAGGCGTCTGGAGATGGAGCCCGAGGTACTGCTCCGCTGTGATGGAGGGTTTCGTCGTTGGAGCAGCTCCGGTGAGTTGTACGATGCCGAGGCTGAAGCAGGACAAGAGAGACAATGAACAACGTTAACCTGTGTGGAATTCTAATAGCATCTCCAATACATGACGTAAAATACATAACCACAAAGTGCTAGATGTAAAATACATCAGCCGCTCATCTCTGAACTTAACTGTCGAAACAGAATTTAACTGTCGAAATTGAACTTAACTGTCGAAACTGAACTTAACTGTCGAAACTGAATTTTGCTCTCGAAACTGAATTTTGCTATCGAAACTGGACGCACTAGCAAGGTGAGGCTACACGTCGGTTGACTGACTTTTTCATCTCTGGTCAGTCGATTTTGCAGCCGTTGGATACGAAATCAAGGGCATGCGGTTCATCTTCAACCTCCACCCCCCTGAGCCGGCCAAACAGCAGCCCCCCCCCCCCCCCCCCCGCGCCGGTGCGCCGCCCCGCCCCCCGAAAACACTCCCCACCGCCGGTCCGCCGCCGCCCCGGCCATCCCTCTAGGCCCCCCGTGCCGAGCTTTTTCTCCGGCGATCCCCACGCCACCGCCCCGCCAACGCCCGCCACCGCCGGCGACCACCGCCCCCATCCTGAACCCTAAGATAGATAGTGGGGTACCTCTCCGGCGAGCCCCCTCCCCGCTGCGGCTGGTTCTTCCTTCACCCCGGCGCATCGGAGTGAAGTGTAGCTAAATCGGAGCAGCATCGCAAGCAAGAGCAATAGCAAGAGCAGACCAGGGAAGGGACCGAGAGCAAGAGCAGAGCAGCAGCGTGAGCGAGAGCTAAAGCAGCAGCAGGTCCTACTGATGTGGACGTCGCCGCCGAGGGAGCGACGCCGTGGAGAAGTGCCGGCGATGCCGCCGTGGATGGAGCCGCGCCGTGTCGGCTCGGGACCGAGCGCCAGCAGCACCGTGAGATCGAATCAAGAAGAAAATGCGGCGATTAGTGTACAACCTCTTTGGTGGCGCCGATTAGGCCGCAGCTTCATCCGAGGAAACGGTGATGATGATGCTCTTCCGGTGGTGCAGGTGAATAGGGGGTGTGGGAATGGAGGTGGCGCGAAAGACGAGGGGAACGTGGGGCTGAACCGGCGGGACGATGAGATCGACGACGGATCCTCATCCGGTACGGTGGATGAGGGACGTCGAGGTGTTGCTGTGGACGACGTCGTCGGGGAAGAGGCTCCGGCTGGGTGGCGGACGGAGCAGGGTGTGGGGTTTCGTCGCGGGTTTTCGCGGCCTCGGTGTACGAATGGGTGGGCGGATGGGATGGCAGTGGGGAACCATGGCTTAGAGACGCGCTTGTCCGAAATGTGGGGTAAGTTACGAAAGTACCCCCACCGATTTGAGGCGGTTCTTTCGGTTCAGGGGTACCACGGGCATTTCGCGTGTCGGGATTTCACAGGAGGTGGGAGTTTTCGCGCGCGTTGTAATTTCGGAATAGCAAGGCGCGGGTTGAGATGGAGGGAGTTGTCGGAGCACAACGAGACAAAGATATATCTTAAATATTTCGGGCTAACAAGGCGCGGGTTGAAATTTCCGGACAAGCCTAATGTGTACTGTACCAAATCAATGCGCCCTACAAATGTCATTCAAAACTTTGAATTCATGTTATGTTCAATTAAAATATTTCGCTACGTGTATAATGCATGCAACCTACTACTCAAATGAACGTTTTAGTGCATTCCAAACGTATATACTACGCTTCAATATGAACTAAATTTGAATTCGTTTCTCTATTTGAATAAGATCTACAGTAATGATTGTTGTGAAGTCAAAGCATTTGAATTCGTTTCTCTATTTTAATAAGATCTACAATCATCATTATTGTCAAGTTAAACCATCGTTTGTGTATTATCTTCACAGCACACCACATGATTAGTCTCGAGTTACATATGAACTATGTGTACTATATGAACTCGAACTAGATTTTTTGAATCCACTTTATTTTGATTTCAAATCACATTACATTTCTAGCTCTAGCTAGATCTTCATAATCTAAACCATGTCTCATATGTATAATGTGTTTATCACATTATGTATGGTGCCCCGCCCCCTACGCCTACAAGTATTTAGATGTGAGTTGCAAACACCACACATTACCACAAATTCAAATAAAATGTGAGAATGTTCGATATATAGTATTGTTTAGATTGTTCGATATTTAGTTGTAAGCTGCAAACGCCACACATTATCACAAATTCAAATAAAATGTGAGATTGTTTGATGTATAGTATGGTTTAGATTGTTCGGCATTTAGCTGTGAGTTGCAAACACCATGCATTATCACATTATGGTATAACATGTGCACAGCACGTGTATCACCGCTATATTCATGCATGCAATGTTTAAAACACTATGATCTCCTATTCAAATATATGAATCCGCTTTCATATCAAATTATGATCTTTGTTAGTCTCTTACACCCACACAATCCTCTAACCTTTGTAGCTACCACTAACTTTCTCTCGTGCATGCACACGCCCTCCTCGCCCTCCCCCTCCCTCGGCATTCTATCCACCGGGCACATTCATTTTTTTCTTTAGGTCGTTCTCCCAGAGTCTCCACAACTCCTTTCCGACACACACCGATCGATAAACCTCTCCAGCGATGCCTGCCTACAACATACAAACACACCTTCAATCTCCTCCTTTATGTGTCCTTGCCTCGTGTCTCTCATACGGTCAGACACACGTGTAAACTCTCGCCCCTCTTTTCATCGCTCTCACAACCGCACACTCCTCCCCCTATCTAGCTAGTAGTTGGGCCTCTCGCACCACCTCCTAGCTCCATTCTCTCTGTCTATCCGTCTCGCTGGGCCTTATTGCCTCTAACAAATGGACGTACACCGACCGATCTCTCGCTATACATATAGCTAGCTAGGTCCTTATAACTCGTTTTTACCCACACGTCAATCGATCTACCTCATTAGTTGTGTCTCTCCCTTCCTCCGACAAACAACAATTGATCTACCGATCTAGTTAGGTTTGCTTACCAAACACATGGTTCCCCTTCATCATCCATGGATGCGTCCCGACAGATCTATCACGCACAGGCACACACAGAAACACATCCCCACTCTTATTGATAACATTGCAGTTCCACCCTCAGTTTGTCTAGTAGGCCTCTCCCACCATCTTCGAGAAGCAACTCCATCACCCATCCAGCACTCTACCCCTCTCCCTCCCTCTCCCTCCTCTCTCTCTCCTCTATCTCTCTCCCATCATATTTCCCGTCCTTCAGTTATGTATGGATGTCGACCGATCTCCCTCAAGACATAGCTGGGTCTCTCCTTCTCAACACATATACGAGTCGTTCTACCTCTATAGTTAGGCCTCTGCCTACCCCTCCCACCACCCCCCCCCACACACACCGATACATCGAGCGCTCTAGTCATGTCTCCCTGCCACACACAAACTTGACGTGTGCCCTCTAACGTTCCGGTAGGCCAGTCGCCCTATATCTTTGACTTGTACACACACACAATTTCGATGGCTCTCTTCATCGATCTCGCACCCACCCACTTGATCCTCTCTTCGACTCTATCGATAGCTATGACCCCTCCCTCTCTTCTCGTGGATTGCCCGACCCTCTATGTATGATATGGATAGGCCTCCATTTCACACACATTGCATGCAAAATTTTGTTTGAGATGTCATCGACACATATTCCCACAAATAATTCATGAAATCAACCCCACCCCACCCCCACCCCAAAACAAAAAACACTCACGAACGCGGTTTGTATCTCTCACACACACCCACGTAGGTGGGGGAACGTGCACGAAGAGAAGAGGTGCATGCACGGCGCACGTACTCCCGTCTCTTTCCCAACCACACCCGCGCGGGTACACGGTGGAGCTCATTTCTGTACGAAAAAGGCAGCCCACGTGGTAATTTGGCACGTGTACTGGTTGTCCACTTGGTGGAGGGAGGATCGTCTACCACGGGTGAACAAACAAATTGCGACTTGACGTGTTATGTTAAAAAAAGAGGCAAACCATGTGGGGCCTACCTTAGAGGCAAGGCTCTATACACTGGAGTACTTTTGATGTGTCCCGTCAACTCGCAGAACGAGGAGAAGCTTGCTTAGTACGCCGTCTCCCCCGCCCACGGGCGCGGTGGCTCGCAGGATGAGGTGAAGCTTGCTTACTACGCCTTACGCCCGCTCCCTCGCCCATGCGCGCGGTGGCTCGCAGGACGAGGAGAAAAATTTACTACTCCCTCCGTTTACTCCTCGTCCCTACTACCTTGGTTATAGAGATTATATCATATTGTTTGGAATATATATGTCCTTTAGTAGATTTCAATATGAACTACTAGTACATACTCCAAACACTGATGTATATAGACGTATTTTAGAGTGTAGATTCACTCATTTTGCTCCGTATGTAGCACTCTCCCTCGCCCCTCGACCCTCGCCCACGTGGTGGACGTGCAGCAATTCATTCGGTCTCATATAGCCAGAACGATATATACTGCACTACCATTATTGCTCGACTTCCCGAAGAGGCGAAGAGCCAATGCAAGGTCAATATTTTGGAGATGCCAAGCGCAAGGTTATAGGAGAACGAGTAGTAGGTGCCGCGTCATTTATAAATAAAGTTTTTTTTCTTCAGTGGCACGTACGCAATATGATAGGTTCATATGGAGAGAAAAGGAGTACATAGTCAGGACGGGCCAGCCTACACGGTTGCTTGCTGGGGTTGCTCTCTTCACACTCTCTCGCACAAAATGACTGTGGCCACATCTCTAACATCCCGGCGGATCACGTCCGCTTGGGGAAGGGGTGGATGCTTAGTGTAGATGCGGTGGCCGTCGCCGACGGCGAAAACCCACTGTCGGCACGTCCCGATCAGGGGTCCCCGCCGTTCTCTCTCACAAAGCCGGTGAGGTTGCCTTCGTCCCTTGCTCACTGCCGCGACGTGGGCAGTTGCCGCCTCCCGCCGCCCTCCTCAAGGTTGAGCTACGTCCCTCAGGTACAACTCCCTTTACAGCCGGCTTGCACCACTGCTCCAGCTGCCCACATCACTCCCTGTGGATATTTCTCTACTTCTTTGCCCCGCACATACCTCTACTGGCTTCTACGTACTGTATTTGTGATGAGTTTATGTCTCATCAACTAGTCCCAGTAATCTTATTCTAATCACGCTTGTTCAATTTCTTTGCCACAGGGATGCTCATCTCGATTTTGGTGAAACTGCACAAAATGATCCGATGGTCAAAAGGTTGCAAACTTCATTTATTAGGAAGCTCGAACGTTGCCAGCAAATTGAAGCCTGGTCAGGGTTCACGGTTCAAGGGCTAGGGACTGCATGGATCGTTTTTTTCTTTAGCTGCCTCTGTTCCAAAATAAGTGTCAACTTTAGTAGTAGTACAACTTTGTACTAAAGTTTGCACAAAGTTGAGAAACTTATTTTGGAACGGAGGGAGTACATATTTGCTATGATCTGTCAATCATTGAGATGCAATAGCATGCATGTTAGTCTCCTTTGTATTTGATGAAATGTTGCAACGGGCAACCTTGGACGCAAGATACATGTAACAGAAGCTGGAAGCTTCATAGCATTGTACAAATTTATCTCGCTGATAAATTACAGTACGTACTATACTAGTACTTCCTCCGTTCCTAAATATAAGTCTTTGTAGAGATTTCACCATGAACCACATGCGGATGTATATAGATGCATTTTAAGTGTAGATTCATTCATTTTGTTCCGTATGTAGTGGAATCTCTACAAAGACTTATATCTACTAGTAATAGCTAGCCCCCACTACTAGGAATTCTCTATCCTCTCCTTGAGCCACGTCATCAAAATTGATGTAGCCGTTAGATGAAGTAAATCAGTCCATAATAGCCGTCTGATCTTGACGTTGAGAGGCTCCGCACTAAGCCACATGCAAGCATGCAGAAATACCTGTGCCACATGCATGTGAGTGGGTTTTAAATCACATCAACATGTCTGCATGCAAGCATGCACCGGTAGCATGCATGTAAGTGAGCTTTTAAGTCCCATTAACATGTCAAAAAGAAAAATATAATCCCATTATGCAGTAGGAGTTCAGGAGTTGGCTGATCTTTTTTCCTTACGTGGGATGATCTAAATGATGATGGGAGTTTATTTAGTTTGGCTACCACATTTGTCATGGTTATAGAGTTTTTTTGTTCTATGAAATCGATAATTTTGCGCAGAGAGATATACCGCTGTTCCGCGCCAACGCGCGGGGACTCATCTAGTAATATTTAGGAACGGAGGGAGTACTATGTAAAGAGTTAGGTGTCGCACGGTGTAGTAGTGTGAGGTGGGCCATGTAATCACTGAGCCTGCGTGTTTTCACTGCTCTTGCACGCCTCCGCTGTAAGAATGGAGAAAATTGTAATCAGTAGTAGTAGTATACCTCCTTTCGCCGAAAGCGTGGGACATCCAGCAGTCCTACCACCTCAGTAATAAAGACCAATGAGCCATCAAATCACATAGACCCAGCAGTAAGTTGGACGGACGAAGCAACCATCACTCTTGCGCCAGTGAGAGGTCGCGTCCGCTCTGCCCGGGCATGAATGCGGCACCGATTCTTTGGAGCGGCGCTGACCGTTTCGGGCGGGAAGCACGCGCGGGCGATGGAGGGGCTTTGGGTGGGCCAGGCTGGTCAGGAGCGGGCGTGGCAGCTGTCCGCATGTCCCTACCGGACACGCCCGGAAACGAGAGGATGCACCGACTCTCGCGGCTAAAATCGTACACTACACAACATCTCTCTGTAGGAGTAGGTCGATCTGTCGCTCTCTCTAACACACACATGGTGTTAAACACACACACACACACACGCAGCACGCACCTTGGTCCCGTTGCACCTTCTAACGTGACTTATTACACCTAGACGGAGGGAGTAGTAAGTATACGAGATACGGTGGCACACTGACTTAAGTCGAATACAAGTGGCCCAAAATTTGTGTGCATGTTATAATAAGGATTCACTTAAAATAGTACGTGAGCGAACAGAGGGATCAATTGGACAGTGTTCCCGAGCAGTAGCGAGATGTGTGAGGTAAGATACACCGCTGGCGCTTTTAATTTTTCTTATTAATTTGTTTGTTTCACCCTCTGACTGGTGGGACCCAACGTACTACGTGGAGAGAGGTAAGGTGACTAAGGCTGCATTATTTCTGCACCACTGTGGATAGTCTTACCACCAAAGCCACATGACACGATTATGATTGAAATCCCAATGACTCCCACACACAAAAAACACGGCATGCTTGTCACACGAATGCAGGAATGTATAAAAGGTTATTTCCCTCTCGTTGAACATAACGGGAGGGTTGTGTAGCTGGTTAGCCTGTTCGCTCACTCTCTCGCCCTCTCCCGCTGGAGCCTCAGCGCTTGTAGTTGCTCTCTTCACACTCTCTCGCCCTCTCCAGATCTAAACAAGACTTCGTTGGCCTCTCTCTCCCCTCACTGCTGCTCAAAGAGCCGGCAGGATCCGTCGCCGGGAAGGGAAGGAGGCTTAACGCTGTCGCCGTCGGCGAGGGACTACCGGCGCAGCTGTTCACTTTCCACCCAGCGGCGGCGCGGGAGGGCCTCCGACCCCTTCTTCTTCGCCGCCGTCCCGTCGCCCACCGAACCACGCCCCAAGAACCTTAAGGTATAATTTACTTACTCCACATGCATTGCTCTAGCTGCATGTATACCATGAATCTAGGACGTGGTTCAAAGAGGAAAGGAGTGGGGGAAAGTAGTGGGAAAAGTTGTATATAGCATGAATCTAGGACGTGGTTCAAAGAGGAAATGAAGGGGGAAAGTTGTATAGCATTAATCTAGGACGTGGTTCAAAGAGGAAAGGAATGGGGGAAAGTAGTGGGGAAAGTTGTATCGCATAAATCTAGGACGTGGTTCAAAGAGGAAAGGAAGGGGCGAAAGTACTAGTTCAAAAAGGAAAGGAAGGGACAAGGCTGTAGAGTTTGAGCAGGACTAGATTTGCTGCGCTCACATAGGGAAAGGCGTCTAAAGATAACAAAACTGGGACCAACACAAATATGCTCCTTGGTTGTTTGTTCTTTGTTGCAACAGACTGTGCATGACCACAGTACATCGGTAGATGCACATGGTGCTGGTGCGTCCACTGTCCCGTGCAACTCATTAGCTGTTGTTAATCTAAGGCCCTGTTTGGTTAAAAACTCCCTAGTCCCTACCTGCTGGGTTCCAGGGACTAAACATGGACTAGAGGTTATTAAATGACATGCTAAAAGACCATGTTACCCCTAGTAATGAACTAATAGAGACAAGGTGCGATGCGTGGCAGGGGCAACTGTTGGAAAAAGTCCCAAAAAGACTCCCTCGGGGTCTTCTTTCTTTAGTCCCAAATGCCCACTTTTAGTCCCTAAAAGTCCCTCCTCTTTGGTTTAGATGGGACTGACACACGGAGTTTTTTAGTCCCTACACCAAAATGTCCCTGTAAACAAACACCCTCTAATAATGCCGCTGGAAAATTGATGCAATGCCACAGTTAAAAGCAAATTACATGTTTAACGAATTTTATTGTTAATATAATCTCTATGTTAATATTAATCAATGCCACCGTTTGAGAAATGCTACTGTCTTGCTTTCTTTCCCATTTAGATAAGGTAGATGCTTCTTTTTGTTGGCTTCTGTGTCATCCACCGTTATTGACCACTAATTGTTTCCTTTGCACCTCTGTGTAAACAGGGTTATCTGCTTCACCTCGTTGCCATTGTGACCTTTTGTTGCACTGCACAAAACACTTTTGTTTTAAGAGTGTTTTGTGCAGTTCAACCAAAATGTCACACACAACGTTGCTTGATTGCTTGATCTTAGTGGAACTGCACAAGAGGAGATCTTACTTCCTATCCGTTAAGGCGAATTTGGTTCAGATCTTCTTCTTGTGAGTTGTTTGAATTCCGCATCATGAGAGGTCAGTACTAGCCTTCTTTCACATGATTCTGCAGTGTGCATTCATATGTTGTGCTACTTGTACGATAATGTTGCTTGATTTTAGTGAACTGCACAAATGGAGACAAGACTTCCAATCTGTATGTGCACCGTAATATCCCATTGAGGTAAGATAAGGATATTTCACAACTGCTGGCCTATTTTGCCACTTTCATCAGAAAATTAAGTTTAGTACTATACTTGTGCTCCCTAATTGACATGCCAAATCTTACATTGAAGGCGAAGCTTGTTTGTTATTGAACCAAGTGATGAAGGGGAAGAACAAGGGGAAGAAAAACAAAAATCAACTCCCGGTGCTGTCATGAAAAAGTGGTATTGTCCTTGAGAAGTGCTTCATCTGTGCTGTTTTAAATATTTCCTTTCCTTTTTTTCGAGCAAACAGTGATGCTAGCATTTAGTAGTCCTCTTGTCTTGCACAACAGGATCATCTTCCTCTGAAGAAGAATATGGAGTACGTGAAGTGACTAGTTCCGATTATGCCAGGATGAAGAAGCCCTGTCTATCTTATCATCAGAAGGAGCAGTTGAAGGATGGTTACATTACTCCCCACAAGACCAAACTAACTTCAGCTCAGAAGGACTGACAAATCTCCATTTTTTTGCTGTGATGCGCGAGTACAATGTTGTTCTAGGATTCTTTCTGGTGAGTTCCATTTTTCTAAAAGTGTGCTCTACATGGACCATGTATGTGCCTGTTGAAACTGTCAATTCATAGTACAGTTTGCTTTATACTAATCACTTTTTTGTATTTGTGCAAACAGGGGTGCTCAGCTTGATTTCAATGGGAACTGCACAAAATGTTCATGAATACATCGAATCATTCATTTCCACCACAAGAAAGGAGGTGCCGATAAGTTCAAGGCGTTGCAACATATAAGGGCGAAATCATACAAGCTACGCGCGAATTTGGTTGATTTTGGTGGAACTGCACAAAAAGAACAGCTGGTTTATTTAGCACGAGGTGCCATGTCAATGTCCGAACTGATGGCAAACCCTGCCCATTCCACAATCGTAGGCATTTGATATTTTGGAATGGGACAACCTTGTCAAATTTTGCTCATTGATTTTAGCAAGACATGCGTTTGATATTTTCGAATGGGACGCCCTTTGCTGTCAGCAGCGTCGATCAATTTTTTCTTTATTCTTTAGTTGTGAAGTAAATATTGCCTCTGACATGTGAGTCGCTGAGATGCATAATCATCGATTGTTTTGAATGTTCTCTATGAATTGCCAGGCCTGTGTGTTTGATTGCAATGTACAGAAACGCTAAAAACCTGCTCAAACTCTTTGTACTCCTTCTGTTCCTTTTTACTTCGCACATTGTGAAAGTGCATACTTTTTTGTATAAGATTGGTCAAAGTAGAGATACTTTGACTGCAGACAAAACTTGTATGCAGACTAGAAAGGACCGGAGGGAGTACATGTGAAACTGCTGCAAACGAGGTGATCACCCTGGGAATAATGCTAGTACATATTGTTTTGCATGTTCATCCAATGCCAGTGATACAGGAATTCGAACTAATCGAAATAAATTCATTCATACACGGTCGGATTTCATATAAACATGCCAGATTTCATTACATTTCATACATTCTTCAACTAAAAAGGGGTGCGCTGGAGGTATAATTAATTAACCAAAGCTACCCACCTGTGTCCCGCGAAGCCGAACAGAAGCTTCAGTGACTTAACTGCAGGTGCAGTTGCGTAACTGACATGTGGCCTGTTGGGCCCACGTGTCAGTCATCCAACTAGACCAGAAGTTAAGTAGAAGCAGTGTTATTCTCCAGCAGAACTCCCCGACTCCACGTCACCGCCAAGAAGCTAACCGGCCGTCAATGGTCAACCCGCCTAGCTTGGCTTCAACAGGAGGGTAGCAGCGGTGGCCTTACTTGGACCCGAGCGGCGGCGACCTACTTGTTCTACTCTTCCTTGTTTTCTGTGTGGCGCGGCCTCGTTGGCAGCGGGGCGGGGCCTCGGCGGAACCGGCGATGTCCTCTTTCTCGTTGCCGGCGGGCGGCGCCTCAGCGGAGCGGTGGAAATCCTCCCCTGCGTTGCCGGCAGGGTGGGGCCTCGGCTGAGCCGGCGATGTCCTTTGCCTCGTTGTTGCGGGGCGGGCCTCGGCGGAGCGGCGGTGTCCTCTGCCTCGTTGTTGGCGCCACGGGGCCTCAGCGGAGCAGGGCATCATCGACGCCAGCGGAGCGGGGACTCGTCGGAGCCGGACATTATCTCTGGCTCATCCTCGGTCTCACCAAACAGCGCCTCGCCCGCTTCATCGCCCTCTTTGCTAGCCTCTTTGAAGGTGGCCGCAGCCTCCGCCACCCGCATGTGCTCCCGCCAGCGCTCGAGGCAGCCCTTGCGGGCGGAGTGGTACAAGTCGAGCAGCGCCTCCTGCTCCGCCCGCTCTGCGGCGATCTGCTTCCTCCGCCTGCAGATGCTCCTGGAGGAGATGGTGGTTGTAGGCAGCATCGGCCTGCGCCTCCCGGAACTGCTCCTGACGCATCTGCCTCACACTGTCCATATATTGGGCACGGGCCTCGCCGATGGTCATGGTGCAATGCACCGGCGAGGATGGCGCGGAGGAGGGGGTTGGCGCCGGATCATTGACTACCATGTTCTCCATTGGGACGTCGTCGTCCTTCGGCTGGCTGCCGGCCAGCCGGTCGGCAGCAATGGCTGCCATCTCCTTGTGGTCCGTCGTCCGCCCGTCCCGAAGAGCGCTGGAGCACGAGGAAGCCATGGTGGGCAGTTGTGGTGTGGAAAGGAGAAAGAGAACGGATGCGGATGACTGCGGCTATGGCCGGCGCAGCAGTTTATATAGCAATGGTGGGCGAGCGGAGGGACGGACGTGTGGCGCCGGAGTAGCCGCCTCGGCAACCGCGTATCATTAATGTGGGCGGCAGATGGACGGACGAACGACACTTGTGTCGTTTGAAGGCGGAGCAATTGCCTGCACCGGGAAGCGGGGCGGGCGGCGCTGACTGTTTCGGGCGGAAAGCGCGCGCGGGCGAGGAGATGACTTTACTTGGAGAGGATGACAATGGGGACCCACCAGGTCCATAACCTACGTACGCAAGTGCCTCCTTATTATATATATATATATATATGTATAAAACTATACTCCCTCCGTCTAGGTGAATAAGTCGTATTAGAAGGTGCATCATGACCTAGGTGCAAGCAGATTGGTGGAAAAGAAGAATATTTCTCTCTTCTAAACACAACATTTAATCACAGCAGTTAAGAGGATGCCTTATTAGCTACCCATGCAGGCCATCGTAATTCATAGCATGCAAAGCGCTTTTATTTCTTGCCTAATAACCGCATGGACGTGCTGCATGCATTGGTCCTTGCCCGAGCAAAAAAAAGGGAGGAAAGGGGTTTCCATGGGAGACAATGAGGCAGAGGTGGAAGCGCTCGCTGGAGTTATTTATTTTGCTTCCCCCTGGTTACCTGACATGACGGTCCCACACCATTGCCAACCTATGTAGTACTAGTCAATAAACAAGAGAATTGCACAAGAAGCGGCCGACAGCCGGGACCAAGCAGCTCGAGCTGTATTTGTGTTTTTAAGGTGTGAGCACTGCAGAGTTTTTCGATATTTAGCCCAGATATTAATTTTTCTCCTCTGAACAACAACGAAAACATCGCTGCAGGTATTAACTGGGCGGGCTGTGGCCCGTCTAGCCCAGGCCAGATATCCAGCCCAGATATTAATTTTTTTCAAGCTGAAAATGGGTAGCCCAGCTATACTTTTTTTAGGAATACCCAGGCAAGGTCAAGTTGTTATTCTCCGCCCCGCTGGGCTGAAAATCTTTCCTAGGAGGGATGCATTAGGCTTAACAAGAAAATGGGCTTTAAGAAATAATAAATGGGATGTAATTACAAAAACTGGGCAGTAACTATAAAAAAATGCACCAAACACGTGATTACTTTATAAAATATTATTTTTGGATATTGAAAATTTTAATTTCATTAATTGTTGCGAGCGCAATGTTTCGTTGGATTTTTACGTAATATAAATTTATATTGAAATTGTATTTAATCTGACTAGAAATTTTGGGATAAAAATATTTCGGATCCCATCAAAATGTGGGAAATTTTATTGAATTCTGTTTTGAATGGTTGGTTGAAATGGGTTGTACTTTTAACAAACTATAAATGGGCTGTAGTAAATTCCATTAGAATTCAAAAATGGGCTACACATTCTTACAAATCTCAAATGGGCTATAAGTTCTCTGCCACACACTTCTGGCCTTACTAAGTTGACTCGTCCCCTAAAAAAACAGAGTTGACGCGTATGCAAGGCTTTGTCAATTTATACTCAACACACGGTTCTAGCAGCAGTGGCTGTTGGATGTCCATCCAACGGATGCCGTGCTTCTTCTTCAATCTCGGATATTCTAGCTTCACCCGCCCAAAAAATGATTCCTTCCCCTGGCATCTGGGGTGCACCGTTTCGGAAGCTGGCCTGTGGGCCTACTAAGTTGACGTACCAAGGGCTTTGTCAACTTAGTCAATATAAACGATTCTAGCTGCAGTGACCGTATGATGTCCATCCAACGACCGTAGTGCTTCTTCAACCTCTGGTCTTCTTGCTCCAGCCGCCCAAAGCAGCACCGGTCGTGCCGCCTGCTCCTGCCTCCCATGGCTGGCTGTGCTGCCGTGGAGTCCTCACCGCCCCCCTACTATTCCCACCGCTGGCCAGGCCCTGCGGCGACGACAGCCTCTCACCACAGCCGAACGAGTGAACCCTCATACTCCTCTCCGCGTGGGCATCCACTGCCGCGTCTTCACCGGCTCCGTGTCGTCCCCTTCCTAGGCCTCGCCGTCGTCCACCGCCCTGGTGCTCTCGGCGCGGCGTGGTCAATGTGGAAGGAACGACTTCCATCGAACATGGACTGTACGTGGAGAGGCTGACAGCTGGGTCCACGGCGGCAGCAAGGAAGTGCCTCCTTATTACGTGGAAAATAATGATTCCTCCACCTGACAGCAGGGACCCATCGGACGGGCCACCAGTATTTTGCGAAAAAATCGTTTCCCCCTGACTGCTGGGACCCACCGGACGGGCCACCATATTTCGCGAAAAAAACTTTGCCCCCGCTGTCAGCTCGGACCCACCGGAAGTGCCTCCTTATTACGCACAAAAAATGAATACTCCCCCTGCTAGCTGGGACCCACCTTGCTGGGAGGCTGACTTGTGGGCCTACTAAGTTGACGAGGATGGAGGGCTTTGTCAACTTAGTCAATATGAACGATTCTAGATCCAGTGACCATACAATGTCCATCCAACGGCCGTAGTGCTTCTTCAACCTCTGGTCTTCTTGCTCCAGCCACCCAAAGCTGGGCCGGTCGTGCCGCGTGCTCCTGCCTCTCGTGGCCGGTTGTGATGCCGCGGAGGCCTCACCGCCTCCTACTACTCCCACCGCTGGCCCATGCTATCCCTCTACTCACCCACACCCCCTGTTATTCTGCGGCGACGACAGCTTCACGCCGCAGTCAAACCAGTGAACCATCGTACTCCTCTCCGCGTGGGCATCCACTGCCGCGTCTTCCCCGGCTCCGCGTCGCCCCCTTCCTAGGCTTCGCCATCGTCCACCGCCTTGGTGCTCTCGGCGCGGCGTGGTCAACCCTCGTACTCCTCTACGCGTGGGCATCCACTACAACGTGTTCCCCGGCTCCGCGTCGTCTCCTTCCTAGGCCTCGCCGTCGTCCACCGCCCTGGTGCTCTCGGTGCGGCGTGGTCAACGTGGTCAAGGAACGGCTTCCATCGGACATGGACTGTACGTGGAGAGGCTGACAGCTGGGTCCACGGCTGCAGCAAGGAAGTGCCTCCTTATTACGTGCAAAATAATTATTCCTCCACCTGACAGCGGGGACCCACCGGACGGGCCACCAGTATTTTGCGAAAAAAATCGTTTCCCCCTGACTGTTGGGACCCACCGGACGGGCTACCGTATTTCGCGAAAAAACGTCCCCCCCCCCCCGCTGTCAGCTCGGACCCACCGGAAGTGCCTCCTTATTACGCACAAAAAAATGAATACTCCCCCGGCTAGCTAGGACCCACCTTGCTGGGAGGCTAACTTGTGGGCCTACTAAGTTGATGGGGACGAAGGGCTTTGTCAACTTAGTCAATATGAACGATTCTAGCTCCAGTGACCGTACGATGTCCATCCAACGGCCGTAGTGCTTCTTCAACCTCTGGTCTTCTTGCTCCAGCCGCCCAAAGCAGCGCCGGTCGTGCCGCATGCTCCTGCCTTCCGTGGCCGGCTGTGCTACTGCAGAGGCCTCACCGCCCCTACTATTCCCACCGCTGGCCAGGCCCTGCGGCGACGGCAGCCTCACACCACAGCCGAACCAGTGAACCCTCGTAGTCCTCTCCGCACGGGCTTCCACTGCCGCGTCGTCCCCTTCCTAGGCCTCGCCGTCATCCACCACCATGGTGCTCTCCGCGCGGCGTGGTCAACGTGGTCAAGGAACGACTTCCATCGGAAGAGTACTGTATGTGGAGAGGCTGACAGCTGGGTCCACGGCCACATCACAGTTTTTTTGTGATTTTCCAAGTAAGTCGCTTTGTCAGGCCTGTTGGGCTGCAAATCTTTCAAGACGAGGAGAGCTTTCATTCGGCTCGCCGAGAAAATGGCCCATCAGTAATGAGAAATGGGCTGTAAATTTTTAAAACACATCAAACCGGCAATTAGTTTCAAATATCTTTTTTTCATTTCAAGATTTTAAATTACATTAATTTTTATGCGTGGAGAATTTGTTGGATTTTATATTGATATACATTTATTTTTGAAATCAGTTTGAATGTGAGTCGAAATTTTGGGATTAAAAACAGTTCGGACCGCATCGAAATATGTAAAATTTCGTATAATTTTTTAACCGTTGCCACAATATGGGCTGTAATGCTAACAAAAAGAATATGGGCTCCAAAAAAAACCTTAAGAATTAGCAAATGGGCTGTAAATTATTAGAAATAATGGCAGATGGGCTGTATGCTGTTTTCCACAGATTTGAGGCTTTCCTAAAAAAAGGTTGACGCACAAGCACTGACTGTTGGATGTCCATCCAACGGCCGTCGTGCTTCTTCAATCTCTGCTCTTCCTGCTCCAGCCGCTCAAACAAGGGCCGGCGGGACTGCCTGCTCCCTCCTCCTCGCGGCCGGCTGTGCTGCCGCGCAGGCCTCACCGCCCGACCGTACTCCCATCGCTGGCCTAGCCATCCCTCTACTCACCCACACCTGCTGTTATTCTCCGGCGATGGCAGACAAACCAGTAAACCCTCGTACAATCGTACTCCCCTCCGCGTGGGAAACAACTGCCGAGTCTTCCCTGCCTCCGTGTCGTCCCCTTCCTAGGCCTCGCCGTCGTCCACCGCCCTGGTGCTCTCGGTGCGGCGTGGTCAACGTGGTCAAGGAATGACTTCCATCGGATGTGGACTGTACATGGAGAGGCTGACAGGTGGGTCCACGGCCGCAGCAAGGAAGTGCCTCCTTATTACGCGGAAAATAATTGATTCCTCCACCTGACAGCTGGGACCCACCGGACGGGCCACTGTGTTTTCGTGAAAAAACGTTTCCCCCTGATTGCTGGGACCCACCAGCTACATCTTCGCACGCAAGGAAGTGCGTCCGGGCAAAAAAAACGATTCGCCCCCTGAATGCTGGGACCCACCAGCTACATCTTCGCAGGAAGGAAGTGCCTGATAGTCGGGACCCACCTGGTCGAAGCATATGCAGCGTTGTCATTCTGGTCGTGAACATGTATGTACATACTAGTCGATGTAGAGGCGCGCACATGTCATAGTAGAGGCGCGCACGTAGCATGTACACGTATGTACAACGGCCATGGTGCAAGAAAGAAAATACGGCCACGTATGTGTATACGGGCAGGGTCTCGAACGCCTACTCGCGCATACGTACGGCCAGGGCTCGTGTACATTGGTGGGTCGGAATGGAGAAACAGCGTCGTCGTCGTGTTCATGGGGAGGCAACGGAAATGCGTCGTGTTCATCGGGAGGGCTTGGACGGAACAGGCGATGGAAACGAGGCCTGGCGTACCGCAGAATGGAGGAAACGACCTTGTGTTCGACCGGCCATGTTCGAAACGGGGTCCTGTTGATCGGGAGGGGTCTGGCGTACCGCAAAACGGAGGAAACAGGCCTCCTACGGTCGAAACAGGGGTCCTGTTGATCAGGAGGGATGTGGCATACCGCAAAACGGACGAAACGGACTTGTGTTGGAGCGCTACGGTCGAAACAGGGGTCCTGTTCATCGGGAGGGGTGTGGCGTACCGCAAAACGGGACTCCACGGGATACTGTTCATCTCCATCGTCGACCCCCTCCAGCCTCCACCTGCGACTGTTCATCCACGGGCTCCTGTTCATCCAGCCTCCACCGCGCGCTACTCCACCGGCTACTGTTCAACCAGCCCTCTCCACGGGCTCCTGTTCAACCACCCCTCCACGGGCTACTGTTCATCCTGCCCTCCATCATCTACTGTTCATCCTGCCCTCCACGGGGTGGTCCTGTTCATCCAGCCCTCCACGGGGTCCTGTTCATCCAGCCCCAACCGGCTCGATCGATCGGGGTCCTGTTCATCCAGAGGCAACACCACGGGGTCCTGTTCATCCACCCCCACCGGGAACTGTTCATCCAAACCCCCCGCAACACTCACTGTTCATCCAGAGGCAGCATCGATGCGCTTCAGTTAGCAGCAGTAGCGAAGGAATCGCTCGATCGGGTTCAGTTAACAGCCATCGATCGATCGCTCGGGTTCAGTAATGCGTAGCCTGCAGTGCAATCGCTCGGGTTCAGTTAGAGCCCAACGCCTTGCTCGGTTTCAGTTAGAGCCAACGCCTCACACACGCGCGCGTACGTGTACGAGAGAAACACGCATCGCTCAGCCCCCGACCTCCCACCGTAACCGGGAACTCCCCGAAATTTTCCTCCCCCTCGCTTCTACCATGGTTTTTTCCGTCATGGACGGCCCAAAGAATGTCATGCAACTGCGTCTCCGGCCCGCCCAGGACGAAAAGCCCATTTTCTGTCATGATTTTTTGTCATAGAAGTAGGAGCCACCACATCTATGATGATACCGGGTTTTGTCACAATTATCGTCATAGAAGTGTCATTTGTATGACAGAAAAAAAATTCGTTCGGCCCAAAATGTCACGGATGTGTCTTTTTTTGTAGTGCTCATTGGGACCAAAGAGTTAGAGAACCAACAATACATAGGACAAACTCGACATAAAAATGTGCATATAGATAAAAAATGAATTTCATGCACATCTCATCCAATTTGAGACTTGTTGGAGTTTCCCCTATATATTAGGTCAAAGAAAGAAAGCATGCCAAAGATACTACACGAAGTTAATATGCATGCTCAAGACTTTCAAGAACCGATACCAAATGACAAAGAAATATAAAGAGAAGAAAAGATACCAAATGAATAAATCATCACTTGGAGGATATCAATTGAAAGATACATCAAGGAATGAGATATCCATTGATACCCACTAAAAATATATCAAACCCCCAAAAGAGAGGATGGTTCCAAACAAACCAAGCTCTCTACAAAGTTTCATGATGGCACAAAGTACCAAAACAAAAACGGCTTGCCTTCCACCAACACACACTTGATAAGGATCGCAAGAGTGTTTTATAGAAAATAGGATAGCTCCCCCAAGACTAGTGCATTATAGAGAATTTGCATTTGAATACAAAATGCACAAGGTGGGATCACCACTTTCACTATATCTAGAAAACACTAGAGAAGATCAAGAAATAAACAAGATCCACAAGTGGTATGGAAGAAAAAGGGAGTTGATACATTCCTTGGCAAGAGAAAAGGCAAATAAAAGAAAAAGCCAATGTAAAGATGATCAATAAATTCTACCACACAAGTGAGTACCAATTGTCGAAAGACAAGAAGTAAATTGAAATAATTCCCGGTGGTAGATAGCAAGGATATCCGGCATCATCTTCACACCAAACAAAAAAAAATCGCAACTTGTAGAGCTAATATGCCACCTAGGAACAAGATAATTTACAATATCAACTCTAGGTGACAATATCGCAAATGTACACATTTTCTAGGCTAGTAATATACACATAGCATATTACTCCCCCATAATGTGATACCAATTAAGGATAAACAAGAGGCAAATAAAAGGATCCAACAAGAGATAATTAATGGACTATTTAGAATTTGAATTTCTCATGAGAAGACATACCACATAGCGATTAGATAATCTCGAAATATCAATACTATATGGTATTGCTCATGTACACACATTTATAGGATTGTGAGGTGCACAAAGCACATCACTCCCCAATAATGGGATATTCCATTAATCTCTCACAAGAGCCAACTAAGAAATAAACAAGATGCAAAAGGCTCAATGCATGACACACACGTACATGATGTGCAAACCAACACACACATACTTGATTGCTCAAGATAATCAAGTTGGAAGCACAACATATACAAACACATGCAAGGAACGAAACCAAACATGCAAAGGGGCAAGTAACTATCAATGTAAACACTTTAAGCACGAGTTACCGCAAGGAGGAATATTGGATATAAGATAGAAACTTGACAATCCAAATGACTTGGCCTGAGACAATAAGAATGATGAAGTCCCCTTAATTCTTCATAATGTAGCCAAGTCTCCAATGACCTCTAAGAACACCTATTGATCAAGTATGAGCTATTTGGTCCCCAGCCAAGTTGGGTCCTAAGAGGTTAGTCACAATAGGCTTGGCTACCCAAATGGTTCTTTTCTTGACACCACTTTGAGCACCAACAAATCTGGCAAACACATTGCCAACCTTATCCTTCCCAAGAGAATAGATATCATCAATTAGAATAGGGTTGGATAAGGTACCATTTGTGCATGAAAAAGCGACGTGACCTTTTTCACGACATAGGTAGCAACGTCTACTCTTTACTTTCTTCTCACTTGGTTTCTCAACTTGAGAAGCATTAGCTTGAGTTTTCTTGGGAAGAGGCCTTTCTTCAACTTGAGATTGAGAATGAGAGTGAACTTGTGGCCGCTTCCCTTGTTGCTTGTCACTAATGGCCTTCTTCTTCAAAGAGCAAGATGTAACATGATGCCCTTCAATTTTGCACTTGAAGCAAATGATCTTGGCTAAATTCTTGACTTGTTTTTGGCCCTTCTTATTATTGCTCTTGGACTTCTTATTCTTATTTGAGTTGAATCCAAGTCCACCTTTGTCATTGGGGGATTTTTGCACACTCAAGATATTGTTGAGTGTGAATTTCCCTTCATGACTCTTTTCCAAGTCTTTCTTCAAAGAAGTGATTTGGGCCTTGAGCTCTTTGATTTCCTCTACATGGTTAGTCTCAACACAAGTACTAGAGGAAGTACAAGCTTAATCATTAGAGAAACAAGGCAATGAAAGCAATTCATCACAAGATCTACCAACATTGTGAGTAGATGAATTACAAGGACTAGCACATGGCAACATAGCATTTTGACTAGAAGTAGTGCTAGTATCCACATGAGGCTCACTAGATGTTACCTTAGCAATCATGGCCTCATGAGCTATCTTTAGCACATTATGGGATACTAGAAGATCATCATGAGAGCTTGAGAGCTTTTCATGGCTTTCTTCCAATTTCCCATAGTTGCTAGATAGCAACTCAAGTTGAGCCTGTAGCTCAACGTTCTCCTTCAAAATGGATGCTTCACAAGTAATATAGTTAGTAGCACAAGCATCATCATTAACAACAATAGGAGAGGACAACTTGGCAAGCTCTTTTAAATAAGAAGCTTCAAGTTGACCATGAGACTCGGTGAGTTTGATGAGCTCACCCTTGATGACCCTTGAGCCATTTTCGAGGTGCTCAAAATCCTCAAGGAGTCTAGCATGAGCAACTTCAAGATTAGCATTTTTAGTTTCAAAAACATTGGGCACCTCAAGAGCTTTATCATGAGATTCCTTCACTCTAGATAATTCTAGAGCAAAAGTCTCCTCAAGAGATTCCTTGGTGGTTTGTTCAAGATCAAGAGCTTGAGAGAGGTCCGCAATCTCATTAGCGTAATCACGCTCATGACCTTCCATTTTATCAATGGTGACCTCATGCTCCTCAAGACGAGATTCCAACTCATCAATATAATTCTTGCCCTCAATAGCAATAGACATGATTTCCATGAAGTTGGAACGAGCAATTTTATTCTTATGAAGAGATTTAAAAATCATTTCCCCCTTAATTTTTAAGGAGGCAACATTATCATTCTCTTCATCATTATCCTCATCATTATTAGCGTCAACATCATCATCAAGAGACATATTGGGTTTCAAGGTAGGAGATACCTTAGAAGCCTTGGCCACAAGGCAAAACGCAATAGATGATGATGTAGGATCCGTTGAGGCACCATTTAAGACCACATCTTGTTCCATGGGGTGTTGGGTTTCCTCTACATTGTTAGCACAACAATTCGAGGAAATATATGCATTTTTATCATGGCAACAAGACATAGTACACATATCATCATGAGATTTAGTCAAGCAATTTCTACATGATATGCAAGGACTATCAACACAAGCATGTGAAACATTTGGAGTGCTCAAAGTGTTAAATCCCAAAGAAGGAGCATTGCAATAAGATAGTGATGAAGGATCATCCACAATAAGCATACTATCATCATTTCAATGACCAACACTACTCACCATATCATTACCTTGTGGCAAACCACATGTAGGTGAAGTAGAAGAAGTTGAGAAGACTATACGACCGGAGGTGGAGGGAGAGCAATCATCCCCACAAATCTTGGATACACCATATTTATCTTGAAGCTTCGTCCACAACTCGTGAGCATCCCGGAACAGCATGAGTTGAAATATAACTACATTGCTGCATCGAAAAGCACATTAGAAGCTTGAGCATTGAGATAAGAGTTTTTCTCATCCTCTAAAGATAATCTTTGGGGATCCTTTGGAGGAGAAAAACCCATATCTACAATTCGCTCTAAATTTGGGTCCATGACCCTAAAGAGATTAAGCATGCAAATTACCCAAACATCAAAATTTGTGCCATTGAAACTAAGAGTGTTAGAGAATCCTAATCCCCTAGTCGACATCTTTACTCTCTAGGCGGTAAAGCCTAATAAAGAGAGACGAGGCTCTGATACCAATTGAAAGATCATGGATGTCGCCTAAGGGGGGGTGAATAGGCATTTTAAAATAATTACGGTTTCGGCTTGAACAAATGCGGAATAAACCTAGCGGTTAATTTTTCAAGCACGAAACCTAAAACAACTAGGCTCACCTATGTGCACCAACAACTTATGCTAAGCAAGATAAGCAACTATGTGATAGCAAGATATATGACAAGAAACAATATGGCTATCACAAAGTAAAGTGCATAAGTAAAGGGGCTTGGGTAAGAGATAACCGAGGCGTGCGGAGACGATGATGTATCCCGAAGTTCACACCCTTTCGGATGCTAATCTCCATTTGGAGCGGTGTGGAGGCACAATGCTCCCCAAGAAGCCACTAGGGCCACCGTAATCTCTTCACGTCCTGGCACAATGCAAGATGCCATGATTCCACTAAGGGTCACCGAACCCGTACAAATGGCAACCCTTGGGGACGGTTACCGAACCCGTACACTTTGGCAACCCTTGGGGGCGGTCACCGGAACCCGTCAAATTGCTCGGGGCAATCTCCACAACCTAATTGGAGACCCCGCCGCTTGCCCGGAGCTTTACACCATAATGATTGAGCTCCGAACACCACAAAGGTTGGGGTTAACTCCCCAATGACACCATGAAAGTTCACCACAATGGAATATGGATCCGAGGTGGCCTCAACCCTCTAGGGCGCCCAAGCACCCAAGAGGAATAAGCTCAAGGGTACCAAGCACCCAAGAGTAATAAGCTTCTCGACTTGTAACTTCCACGTATCACCGTGGAGAACTCAAACCGATGCACCAAATGCTATGGCAAGGGCACACGGAGTGCCCAAGTCCTTCTCTCCCAAATCCCACCGAAGCAACAAATGCTAGGGAGGAAAATGAGAGGAAGAACGAAGAAGAGAACATGAAGAACTCCAAGATCGATCCTTCACATAGAGGAGAAAGTGATTGGTGGAACGTGGATCTAGATCTCCTCTCTCTTTTCCCTCAAGAACTAGCAAGAATCATTGGAGGGATTGAGAGTTAACAAGCTCGAAGAAGGTCAACAATGGGGGAAGAACACGAGCTAAAGAGATAAGGTTCATTGGGGAAGAAGACCCCCTTTTATAGGTGGGGAAGAATCCAACTGTTATGCTCACAGTCCGCTAGGGCGGTAGTACCCCTTTGAAAAACAACAGCGAGGAGGAAAAAGGCCAGTAGAACCGCCGGAGAGGTACTACCGCGCGACCTCATGGTACTACCGCTAGGGATAGCGGTACTACCGCAAATGGTAGCGGTACTACTGCTTGCGAGCGGTACAAAAAAAATACTTCTATGCTTACTTCCGCTGAGCAAAACACGAGATTTTGGTCCGGAGCGGTACTACCACTCAGGAGCCGTTGTAGTAAAGCTTGGGAGCGGTATTACCGCTCAGGAGCCGCGGTAGTACCGCTCTGGAGCGGTAGTAAAAAATTACATCCGCTCTAGCCGCGGTAGTATCGCTACAACCTTTATGAAAACAACCACAACTTCTGCAAACGGACTCCAAATTCAACGAAACCAAGTTTGTTGGAAAGCTAACAACATGGGCTAACACAATCTTGATAGAAATATCAATAAGAAGCAAATGAGAAAAGGGCCATAATAAAATGGTGAGAACCCTTCCTCGGATAAGACCGGTAAAACCTCCAACACTGAAAACATCATAGAAGATGCATGCGAACTCCGTTTTCGATGAACTCAAGCTTGTCATCAAGATGACCATAAGCTCTAAGTCTCACAAATAGAACCAAACAAGAACCAAGAAAGATGATGCAATCATGCAATGGTTTGAGCTCTCTACGAACGATACGATCAAGCTACTCACTTGAGAGCCCCCTTGATAGTATGGCAAACGGTCCTATAACCCGGTCTCCAAACTACCACCATGAGACCGGTATAATAGAGAACCTATCAAGGCCAAACCTTTTCCTTGCACAAAGTCCACTTGATCTAGATGTAGATGATCTTGACTTCCTCAAGTAGGACCACCTTTCTAGATTGCGTTGGCTCGGTGAAGACTAGTAGATTGCTCCCCCATACTCCATTATGGGTGAGCCACTTTTCGGCACATCTTCACAAGTCCATTGTCACCACAATGGACGGCAATATTCAAGCACTTGATCTCTTCGTGATGTATCACTTGAACCTAAGCCCACAAAGAACTCTCACGAAGACTATGGGTTAGTACACAAAGCGTAATGGTCAATGCTTACCATACCATGGGATCACTTGATCCCTCTCGGTACATCTTCTATGCTTTGTTATTTGGTCAAATTTATTCACTCTTGACTTAGTCTCGATCAATCTTGAACCTTTCCAACTCTCTTCATTTGGATGATGCCTTGAAGGTAAGCATGAATGATCACACAATCTTCTTCTTCAAGACATGCTTGCAATAAGCTCAACTCTCACATAACCAATCTTTAGGTAATTCCTTGAATAACACCTTGGTCGACACAAACTCTCCTTGAAATCAACACATGTACTCCAAGAAAAGCCTATGGACAAAGCCTTCAAATATAACTCAAGGCAACCATTAGTCCATAGAGATTGTCATCAATTACCAAAACCAAACATGGGGCACTGCATGTTCTTTGAACTAGGGTTTTGAGATGAGATGGTGCTGATGAAGATGTTGATGGAGATTGCCCTCTCCCAATGAGAGGAGCGATGGTGATGATGATGGCAATGATTTCCCCCTCCGGGAGGGAAGTTTCCCTGGCAGAACAGCTCCGCCAGAGCCCTAGATTGGTTCTGCCAAGGTTCCGCCTCGTGGCGGCGGAGTTTCGTCCAAGAAGATGGCTTATGATTTTTTTCCATCGAAAGACTCCATATAGCAGAAGATGGCCACCGGAGGGCCACCAGGGGGCCGACGAGGTAGGGGGCGCGCCCCCCACCCTCGTGGGAAGGGTGTGGCCCCCTTGGTGAGTTTCTTCTGCTGAGTATTTTTTATATATTTGGAAAACATCATCCGTGAAGTTTCAGGACTTTTGGAGCTGTGCATAATAGGTCTCTAATATTTGCTCCTTTTCCAGCCCAGAATCCCAGTTGTCGGCATTCTCCCTCTTTATGTAAACCTTGTAAAATAAGACAGAATAGTCATAAGTATTGTAACATAATGTGTAATAACAGCCCATAATGCAATAAATATTGATATAAAAGCATGATGCAAAATGGACGTATCAACTCCCCCAAGCTTAGACCTCGCTTGTCCTCAAGCGAAAAGCCGAAATCGAAAAATATGTCCACATGTTTAGATATAGAGGTGTCGATAAAAATAAAATACGGACATGAGGGCATCATGATCATTCTTAGAACAACAACTTATATAATTCTTTGTCATATCATCTCTTATGCTAGAGTAATAATTCGATCACAATATCAAGTATGAATCGTAAACTTCATTGAAAACTAACAAACTATAATCTCAGTCATTGAAGCAATTACAATTTATCATAACATAGGAAAGAGTCAATGTATAAGAGCTTTTCAGCAAGTCCACATACTCAACTATCATATAGTCTTTCACAATTGCTGACACTCATGCAATACTTATGGGTATGGAGTTTTAATCGGACACAGAGAAAGATAGGGGCTTATAGTTTTGCCTCCCAACGTTTTACCTCAAGGGTAATGTCAAAAGTAATAGTTCATGAAAACTCACATCCAATTACCCATATATACCAAGATCTTTCCAACATATTGTGCTTGCCAAAGGATAAAATGTAAAAAGGAAGGGTGAAGATCACCATGACAATGTAGGAGATAAAAGTAAAGATAGGCCCTTCGCAGAGGGAAGCAGAGGTTGCCATGCGCTTTTATGGTTGGATGCACAAAATCTTAATGCGAAAGAACGTCACTTTATATTGCCACTTGTGATATGGACCTTTATTATGCAGTCTGTCGCTTTTATTACTTCCATATCACACGATCGTATAAAGCTTATTTCCTCCACACCAATCAATCATACATATTTAGAGAGCAATTTTTATTGCTTTGCATCGATGACAACTTACTTGAAGGATCTTATTCAATCCATAGGTAGATATGGTGGACTCTTATGGCAAGATTGGTTTAAGGATATTTGGAAGCACAAGTAGTATCTCTACTTGGTGCAATGAATTTGGCTAGCATGAGGGGGAAAGGCAAGCTCATCATGTTGGAAGATCCAAGACAATATAATTCATCTCAGATGTAAGAAAACATAACCCATTATGTTGTCTTCCTTGTCCAGTGTCAACTCTTTAGCATGTTATATTTTAATGAGTGCTCACAATCATAAAAGATGTCCAAGATAGTATATTTATATGTGAAGACCTCTCTTTCTTTATTACTTCCTATTAATTGCAACGATGACCAAAACTGTGTTTGTCAACCCTCAACAACTTTTATTCATCATACTCTTTCTATGTGAGCTCATTACTCTCCATAAGACTCACATGATCTCTTTGTTTCTTTTTATTTCTTTCTCTTTTCTTTTATTCACTTAGGGTCATGGCAAAATAATCAAGCCCTTGACTCAACACTAATCTTTATTATATAGCTCACGGACTCGATTACATATAAGGATAATAAAGCAAAACTCACGACTAGATCATACTAAGAACTTTTATTCTACTAGATCAAGATATTACCAAAAGGACCGAACTAAAAAAGGTAAAGATAAAATGATGGTGATACGATACCGGGGCACTCCCCCAAGCTTGGCAGTTGCCAAGTGGAGTTCCCATACCAGATACTCAATTCTTCTTTGTTGATGGAGACGGTGGTGGTTTTGTTGATGGCGTAGGCTTGTCGTCCTTCTTCCAAGGCATAGGCTTGCCATCATAGAAAGATGACCGGGTCTCCGGGATCCTCAAATCTGTAGCCAAACTTATCCTTTTGAATCTATATTCATACTCACAGTTTTGGTTTTGCAGGTCATAGATTGAGCTTGAAGGTGCTCAATTTTCTCGTGAAGCTTGAAGATGGTCTCCCCGATGTTGTCGGCATCCAGCTTATGTTTGTTGGTGAATTCTGCGATCATCATGTGGTTGGAGTTGAGTCCACACTCCACCATCCCCTGACACTTGAAAACTTGTTGCTCCATTGCTTCGAGTCTCATCTCCACGCTTCCGGTCCCCTACGGTCCCTCAGCATCACGAATGTGCAACAACCCATCACGCATCTCAATGGTTTGAGGGTGTCGCTCCACCTCCGCGAGGTAAGGGTTGATGAACTTCTCAAAGAACTTATCCTTGGGAGCACTTGGAGATGCCATGATAATCTAGATCTGTCAGAAAACAGCTCGAAACAAAGATAGGAGATTTTTGTGTGATACGGGAGTCAAATCCCCCGGGAGGTTATATAATGAATTTTTACCGACCAAAATACGTGTCGTGTACGAAAACGGAGTCCGGAGAGCACACGAGGTGCCCACGAGGTAGGGGGGCGCGCCCAGTAGGGTAGGGCGTGCCCTCCACCCTCGTGGTGCCCTTGTGTCCTTCCCGGACTGCTGCTTATTTTTATATTTTTCTAAATATTCCAAAACGGAGAAATATTGCCTTAAAAACTATTTTGGAGTCGGTTTACTTACCGTACCACATACCTATTCCTTTTCGGAGTCTGAAACGTTCCGGAAAGTGTCCCTTATGTATTCCTCTGGGGTTACGGTTTCAATAACATTGGTTTCAACATTTATGGGATTACCTGAGATATAGTGTTTGATTCTTTGACCGTTCACCACCTTCGGATTTGTGCCTTCGAAGTTGTTGATTTTTATGGCACCGGAACGGTAGACCTCCTCGATAACGTAAGGACCTTCCCATTTAGAGAGAAGTTTTCCTGCAAAAAATCTTAAACGAGACTTGTATAGCAATACATAATCACCTACATTAAACTCACGCTTTTGTATCCTTTTGTCATGCCATCTTTTAACTTTTTCTTTGAACAACTTGGCATTTTCGTAGGCTTGGGTTCTCCATTCATCAAGTGAGCTAATACCAAATAACCTCTTCTCACCGGCAAGTTTAAAATCATAATTAAGTTCTTTAATGGCCCAATAAGCCTTGTATTCTAGTTCGAGAGGTAAGTGACATGCTTTTCCATAGACCATTTTATACGGAGACATACCCATAGGATTTTTATATGCAGTTCTATAGGCCCATAATGCATCATCTAGTTTCTTGGACCAGTTCATTCTAGACGTATTAACAGTCTTTTGCAAAATTAATTTGAGTTCTCTATTACTCAATTCTACTTGACCACTAGACTGAGGATGATAAGGAGATGCAATTCTATGATTAACATCATATTTAGCAAGCATTTTACGGAAAGCACCATGAATAAAATGTGAACCACCATCAGTCATTAAATATCTAGGGACTCCAAATCTTGGAAAAATAACTTCTTTAAGCATTTTAATAGAAGTGTTATGATCAGCACTACTAGTTGGAATAGCTTCTACCCACTTAGTAACGTAATCAATAGCAACTAAAATATGTGTATATCCATTAGAGGAAGGAAAAGGTCCCATATAATCAAAGCCCCAAACATCAAATGGTTCAATAACAAGTGAATAATTCATAGGCATTTCTTGATGTCTACTAATATTACCAATTCTTTGACATTCATCACAAGATAAGACAAACTTACGAGCATCCTTGAAGAGAGTAGGCCAATAAAAACCAGATTGCAGTACCTTATGTGCAGTTCTATCTCCAGCATGGTGTCCTCCATAAGCTTCGGAGTGACACTTGCGTAGGATCTGTTCCTGTTCATACTCAGGTACACAACGTCTAATAACACCATCTACTCCTTCTTTATAAAGATGTGGGTCATCCCAAAAGTAATGCCTCAAATCATAGAAGAATTTTTTCTTTTGCTGGTATGTGAAACTAGGTGGTATAAACTTAGCAACAATGTAATTAGCATAATTAGCATACCATGGAGCAGTATGAGAAGCATTTACGACATTTAATTGCTCATCAGGAAAGCTATCATCAATAGGTAGTGGGTCATCAAGCACATTTTCTCACCTAGACAAGTTGTCTGCAACGGGGTTCTTGGCTCCTTTTCTATCAACAATATGCAAATCAAATTCTTGTAGCAAGAGAACCCATCTAATAAGTTTAGGTTTAGCATCTTTATTTTCCATAAGATATTTAATAGCAGCATGATCAGTGTGGATAGTTACTTTAGAATCAACAATATAAGGTCTGAACTTATCACAAGCAAATACAACTGCTAAGAATTCTTTTTCAGTGGTAGCATAATTTCTTTGAGCATTGTCAAGGGTTTTACTAGCATATTGAATAACATTTAGTTTCTTATCAACTCTTTGTCCTAGAACAACACCTACATCATAATCACTAGCATCACACATAATTTCAAAGGGTAAATTCCAATTAGGTGGCTGGACAATAGGTGCAGAAATCAATGCTTTCTTAAGTATTTCAAATGCTTCTACACAATCATCATCAAAAACAAATGGTATATCTTTTTGTAATAAATTAGTCTGAGGCCGAGAAATTTTTGAGAAGTCCTTAATGAACCTCCTAAAAATCCGGCATGACCAAGGAAACTTCTTATACCTTTGATGTCCTTGGGACATGGCATCTTTTCAATAGCATCAACCTTGGCTTTATCAACTTCGATACCTCTTTCAGAAACTTTATGCCCCAAGACAATACCTTCATTAAGCATAAAGTGGCACTTTTCCCAATTCAAGACAAGATTAGTTTCTTCACTGTCGGGGGACTAATCCACCGAGCACCTATGCGACCGACGGACCAAGTCCCTTTTGGTTCGGTGGGGGCGAGGGTCGCACGAAGAGCGGATCGAGGCGAAGCACACGAGCAGTTTACCCAGGTTCGGGCCGCACGGATGCGTAAAACCCTACTCCTGCTTTGTGGTTTGTATTGTGTTCTTGCTCGGGAGTGCGGAGTGCTACAGTACACCCCAGCAGCTAACGAGACCGAGCGTCAGTGTTCTCTTTCTTTCTTTCTCTACGTTGCGCATGGGCCTCCTTTTATATGCTCAAGGGGTCACCGACAGGTGGCAACGTAGACAAGGGTAAAAATGGAAAGGTGTTGCGGTTGGTACAGCTACCTGCTACAGTGTATCATACCTAACCCTGACGGCAGGGGACCAAGGCATTAAATGCCCGTCTGCGTCGCCTAAATAGTGCAAAAGGGACCGTCAGGGACGCCACCGCTCGCCACGATGGCAATCTTGTCAGCGCCGCTTGCCACCGCGCACTGCTGGCTGCACAGCCTCCCGCCACGTACGCCTGGAAGGGTCCCAGAGCGACACGTTGGTGGATGTGCTGGAGCGCGGACACAGAGTGGTGGCTTGCCGCGGCAAGCGCCTTGCCGCGGTCGTTGTCTTGTCGCGTCCGGGAGCTTGTCGCTCACCGGGCCTTGCCGGTACGCGTGGCGCGTCGCGGCAAGTTCCTTGAGATGCCTTGGTTGGCCTTCCCAGCAAGCTCCTCTTGCTGGGGTCTTGTCTCCTTGGCTTGGATACTTTGTCCTTGAATGGCTCCAAAGGAACCACGGAGGACCTTGGCGGTCACCCGGCAAGCCTTGCCGCGGGATGCTGCGACTGCCCGTGCACAAGTTCGGGATACTAGGGTACCCCTACTCTAGTACACCGACAGGAGCCCCCGGGCCTGGGCCATACACGGTGCCGAGCGCTGTTGGGCCAGGCCCAAAACAGGGCACGGGCACGCGCGGCCTGGGTTACGCCGTATCTCTCCCCGTATCCACCGCGCCCTCCCCGAACGGCACGCGTTGAATGCGGCGTCGTGGGATAGATCGTGGATGGTTTCTTTATTTGGAAAGGCGGAACGTCCGCCCCCTCCCTCTTTATAAGCATGGGAAACAGGGGTAGTTCGCCCATTCGCCGGTTGCTACTCCAATCTCGGAAACCTCCGCCGCCCCCTCGTCTTCCCAAAGCTGAAAGAGAGCAGCGCCCCGTCCCCCATCGCCACCAGCACCACCAACGCCGTCGACCTCCTCCACCACTTCCGCCATGGCTCCGAGAGCCGACAAAGGGAAGGTTGTGAAGTCGACCGAGGCACAGCGGCTTGCGGCGCTGCCAAAGGAGCGGGCAATCTTCCCCCCTAAGCTCGCCGCGAGGGAGCTGAGGGAGAATTACTACCTCTTCTGGTCAACGGAGACGCGAGCGCATCCGCGCACGAAGGTACTTCCAGCCGCCACTTGGAAAATGGCTCCAAACGGATATCCTTTCTTCGCCTTGTTCTTCTACTGCGGGCTCTGCCCGCCCTTCTCTGAGTTTTTCTGCGATATTATGAACACCTACGGGTTCCGCCTCCTTGACTTCACCCCCAATGCTGTTCTGACCATGGCAGTTTTCGCACATCTCTGCGAAAACTTTGTCGGAGTCTATCCCAATGTAGCCCTTTTTCGCCACTTCTTTATGCCCCGAGTAGAGAGAGGAGAGCCTTTATCCGGCGGAATCGCCTGGATCTCGAGGGCCGGCAAGAAGGACACTTATCTGGAGGGAGAGTTCCGCGGCAAGTGGGAGGAATGGAGAGCAGACTGGTGTTGGATTGTCGAGGAGAACCCGCAGCCGTTTACCGCCCGGTGCCAAGCCCCAATAGCACGCGGCAGCGATTGGAGTGACGTGGCCCCGGAAGACGATAGGCTTAAGATTGCCGTCACCCGGATCCAACGCCTCAGGCTTGCCGGGCTCACTGTAGGCGCTGTTGGCGCAGATTTTCTTCGCCGCCGTATCGCCCCCTGCAGGAACGGAGGAGACCCGCCTGGGAATTCAAGAATGCGGCGGATATCATGAGGCTGCGTCCGGGCCTCAACTTCAACTTCACTGTTCTGGAGCTTAACGCGATGCTCCAGGAGCTGTTCAAGTACGACCCTCAACATCCCGAAGTGTTCAGGTTGCCGAAGGGTGTCGTTCCGCTGTGCAACAACTCCGCGCTCGACCGCATCCGTGCAATGATGCCGCTGTGCAATTCGCATGGAATTGTCCCAACTTGGCAAGAGCCTGCAGACGACGTCGTGCAGGAGTTCTTTGACGGCTTGGTAGAAGTGCCGGTCCGCTCCGACGAAAAGAATAGCCTCACCCGCGACACCACCGATGCGGAGATGACACACATCGCCACTAGGCTGGAAGAGGTGGCGGCAGCCGCAGCCGCGGGTGAATTTGGATTCACCGTGGAGGAGGCAGAGGCAGCAGAGGCGGCAAGCCGTGCCGAGCAAGAGGAGCTCGTCGGCGAGAAAGAGCTTGCCGGGCATGACATCGAGTCGAGCGAGCCCGCCAAGGATACGAGCGACTCGTTGGAGATCAACTCCTCTTCCTCCTCATCTTTAGGCGGCTTGCCGCAAGCAGAGCTTCCATCCCCACCAAGAAGGCGTCTCCGCAAGGCCGGGGACGTAGCGGGGCGGCGGGTGAGTGAATAGTCGCCGCGCCGCGCGACACGCTCCACCGCGGCAAGCACTGTTGCTGCGGGAGCACCTCACGCTGCTGCGGCAACTGGAGCGGGGTCCACCCGGACCACCGCTTCTGCTCCTGCCGCTTCTCACGCCGCGGCGGCAGCCGGAGCAGGGTCGTCTCAGACCACCGCCACTGTTCCCGCCAAGCGGCCAAGGGAAACTACTCCTCCGCCTCCTCGCGCCGGACGTGAGCCGGACTTCGACTTCTCCGCGTTCAGCTCCGACGAGGAAGAAGAAGAGTAAGATTCTCTTGTTGTACTTGTAGTTCTTCAATTCTTGCTATTTTGTCTCGTATCTCATTTGCTTTACTCTGAACTTATTCCTTTTTAGGACTCTGGCCCAGAGAGCAGCGAAGAGAGCCAAGGTCCCGGTGATTGTCATTGAGGACGAACCCACGGCGACAGCAGGGGGTGCGTCCGAGACAACCTTGCCGGACCCGGCAACTGTTCTCCAAAGCAGGCCCCAGCGTAAGTATATGGTTCGCTTTCCGCTGTTGGGCGCGCATGGATACTCTTTCTTTGCCGACATCTGACTGTTGGTTTGTGTAGGAGCAGAGCAGCCCCACCAGGAGCACCCGGAGGCCGCCCCCGAAATGCCAAGGAGAGTCCTCCGGCAAGGGAGAGTTCTCCGGCAAGGGACAGCACCAGCATCCCCCCGGCGGCGGAGACTACGACTGCCGAACCCAGTACAGGTAATCTTCTCTTCAAAGCTTCCCTTGGGTTCTTCTTCTTTTGGGGTACTTGCTTGACTTTTCTCACTTTTCCGGCCATCAGACCCATCTGCTGCGGAGCCGATGGAGACCGAGGTTGCTGCCGACGACGCCGCTGCCACTGAAGAAGCAGCCGGCGCTGATGATCCCGCCGGCGACGAGGCCGCCAAAGCTGCCGCCGCAGCAGCTGGCGAGGGGTCTGGCGATCGCACTGACGGCCCTGAGGCCGCAGGAGCGCCAGGCGCTACGTCGACCGCCTACCCGTCCGCCGCTGCCGCAGCGCCAGGCTCCGAAGAGCCCCAGCCAGGCGTCTACTTGAAGGCCGGCGATGGCGTCTTCATCAACCTCCCCTGGGCGTCAAGCTCCAGGGCGTCGGTCGAGGGAGAGAGCTTTGATGGAGAGGTGCTCGCCTCCGCTGGGCTGACGCTAGTTGATGCGCCGAGCAGCAGCAGCGGCGAGCTTGAGGAGGAGCGGCTGCTGCAGAAGCTGTTGTCGCTCTACCGCGCGCGGCAAGCCAAGCTGGAATCCCGCGAGGCACTTGTCACGAAGGCGGGAGCGGACATCGAGAAGCGCGCGGAGGAGCTCCGGGGTCTCAACCAGGAAGCTTTCCGGTCCCTGGCAGAGGAGCGGGAGCAACTCACCGAAGAGCAGAAGGCCTTCTTCCTCCGAGAAGGCCGAAGTTGAAGAGCAACAGCGGCTTGCCGCTGAGAAGCTGTCTGCGCAGGAGGGCGAGCTGGTGCAGCGGAAAGTTAACCTCGACAGCCACGAGGAGGAGCTTGCCGCGCGTGAGCAAAAATTCGGCGGAGCCCTTAAGCAAGCAGAGGATGCTGCCGCAGTTGCCGAGGCCGCCAAGAGAGGAGCTGGAGACGAAGGTGGCGCAGCTGGAGGCCGATCTCAAGGCGAGTGGTGAAGAGCTTGCCGCGCTCAAGCATGAGCGGGAGAAGGACGCCCACAGCAACTCAGAGCTGCAGGTTCGTCTCACCGAGAAGGGCAAAGAGCTTAGCGCCGCCAAGGACTCCAACGCAGATCTTGAGTTGAAGCTGACCACTTTGACCAAGACGCTGGACGGCGCCAGGGAGCAGGAGGTGGCCTTGAAGGAGAAAGTGGAGCACTGGACGGAGGGTCTCGTGAATGCTGCCGCAGATATCGACAGGGAGCTGGCGCAGCTGGGGGTGGAGGATCTCGGGTATCCCTCTGATGAGAACCTCCAACCCAGCGCCAAGCTCACCTTGTTCTTCAAAGGCGTGGCGACGGCCCTCCAGCGGCTCCGGGAGAAGATCCCAAAGCAGCTGGCCGACGAGTCGCGCAAGATCTGCGCGGGAGCTCTTCAAAAGGTGTTAGTGAAGGTGGCCTTCCGCAACCCGGGCCTCAACCTCACCAACGTCCTCAAGACCCTGCCGCCGGATGCTGATTTGGAGGCGCTCAAGACCCTTGTCACACCCATTGTGGATAAGGTGAGCGGGATCAAGAGGATTGAGGGCGATCGCATAGACTAGGCCGCCCGTTTTCTTCTTTTCTTGTCGCTGCTGGTCATGTTATGAGAACAATCTGTTAGAGCCGCGACAAGCTACCTTGTAATATAACTCTATTCCGGGTAATGATTGCAATGTTATTCCCTTTACTTGCTTCCTCCCTTTGTATGTTTTTGCCCTATGCTTTTAGGGAACTTGCCGGTGCAGGCACCTTAGCCGCGAGCGCTGAGTGCGGGACGTCAGCAGCCTACTGGCGGTGCCGCTACCGACAAGAAACCTTGTCGCAACTAGTCGCAGCTCACTTAAGTTGTTGAGCGGACTCGAAACAAAGTAAGGGCGCAACTAGCTACGAGTTGGTTCCTCCGCGCACAGTTTTTCCATACAAAGTGCGGTCCTTCAAGGGAGATAACTTAAAAATTTTAAAAATCTGATTGCTCAAACTTTGGCGACTTAGCTTTTCTGTTGTTTGCTTCCCGGTAAGGCAAAACTTTCTTGAACGACGCCTGGTCCATACCATTATCTTCTCCCTTCCCCCCCGGCAAACTTGTGGGCGAGGGAACCTTCCTTTCCTTGAGAAAAAAGAAAGAGGAGAAAATAAAGATATGGAGCCTTACGACTCGTTATTGCTTATCGGGGAGTAGGTGCTGCACAAAGTGTCAGATCACATATGCAAAAAATAGAAAGCATGAAATTGACAAGGTGTGCGGAGCACATGAGCTTTATGCACGGGGTCTGCGCCCGGCTTTGTACAAAGGATTACATGCAACAGCGGCAAGACTTGTACAAAAGGTGGTTGCCGGAACGGGTTCCGGCAACCGCGCCTTACGGGTAAAACTTACGAAGATGCCCAGTGTTCCAGGAGTTGCTCACTGCTTCCACTTCCTCACTGCTTGCACTTCCGGCCACTTTGTGAACTTGTCGATTGCAACGTACAAGTACTCAAAGCCCCCGACTGCTCGGGGAAAGGGGCCGAGGATGTCGAGCCCCCAGACCGAAAATGGCCAGGATAAAGGGATCATCTGGAGAGCTTGAGCTGGTTGGTGTATCTGCTTGGAATGGAACTGGCACGCTTCACACTTGGTTACTTGTGCAGTTGCATCCTGGAGGGCTGTCGGCCAAAAGAAACCTTGCCGGAATGCTTTGCCGGCAAGTGCTCTTGCGCCAATGTGGTGACCACATATGCCTCCATGTATCTCTGCCAACAGCTTTTGTCCGTCTTCCCGGTGAATACACTTCAATTTCACACCGTTGAGTCTTCTTCTGTACAGTGTGTTGTCGACAAACTGGTACATACTTGACTGCCGGGCTACTCTTTCCGCTTCTTCTTGCTCTTCGGGAAGTTCTCCTGTCTGAAGGAAACGGACAATCTGCTATGTCCATGCTGGAGCTTGAGGCTCGACAACAAGGACTAAAGGCAAATCTGCTGCTGCGGGAACATCCGCTTCTACGGCGAGAACCAGCGGCTCTGCCGGAGCTTGACGTTCCCCGGCAAGCTTGCCGGAGCAAAACTTGTCGGGAGGTTGTGCTTCAATGGAACAAACCCTAGGGCTTGCCGGAGCAGACTGCTCCTCAGCGCTCTTGGCGTTGATCTTGGGGACCTTCTTGGCGGCGGCTTCGGGAAGCTCTGCCGGAAAATAGTCACCAGAAATCAACTTCCTCTTCTTGCTCTGTCCAGTTGATGGCGTTACAGACGGTTGAGTCAGCTTGAGCACAAAGATCCCTGGTTCCACAGGTAACTTAAGTGCGGCGCACTTTGATAGGCCATCGGCAATGGCGTTCTGAGCTCTTGGAACATGCTCCATCTGTAGGCCGTCAAAGTGCTCTTCTAGCTTTCTCACTTCGTCGAAGTAGGCTTCCATCAACGGACTCTGATAGCTCTTGTTCACTTGGCGGACGACAAGCTGCGAGTCACCCCTAACAATGAGCTTCTTGATCCCAAGGTCTGCCGCGATCCTGAGACCGGCAAGCAAGCCTTCATACTCTGCAGTATTGTTTGTTGCTTGCTCCTTGGGAAAGTGCATCTGGACTACGTACTTGAGGTGCTCTCTGGTGGGTGCGACAAGCAGCACACCAGCGCTGGCGCCTTGCAGCGAAAAGGCACCATCAAAGTACATCAGCCACTCTTTGCTTGCTTCCTCGACGGGGATGCTCGTTTTTGGAATTTCTTCATCTGGCGTTGGCGTCCATTCTGCTATGAATTCTGCCAATGCTCTGCTTTGGATAGTTGAAGTACTCTCAAACTTGAGGCCAAAGCTTGACAGTTCCAGTGCCCACTCAACAATCCTGCCTGTCGCTTCTGGATTCTGTAGTATCCTCTTCAGCGGAAAACGAGTGACAACTGTGATCTCATGTGCTTGGAAGTAATGGCGCAGCTTTCTCAAGGCCATGAGAAGGCCGAAAAGCAATTTCTGCACGCCAGAGTACCTTGACCTAGCCCCCTGCAGAAGGGAACTGACAAAGTAAACTGGGCGCTGTACCATTCTCTTCTGTATCTCCTCGCGCGTCTGCGCAGATCCATCCTTGTCGGGACCAGAGCTTGTCGGGGAAGCCCCCTGCTTGTCGCTGGATGCGCCTGCCGTGGTTGCTGGCTCGTCATCTGCCTCCCTCTCTGCTACTAACACAGCATTAACTACTTGATTGGTTGCCGCTATATACAGCAGCAACTTCTCTTGTGGCTTAGGTGCGACAAGTGTTGGAGTGGAGGACAGGTATCTCTTCAAGTCTTGCAGCGCAGCCTCCGCTTCCGGAGTCCATTTCATTGGACCTGCCTTTTTCAATATTTTGAAAAACGGCAGGGCGCGCTCAGCAGACCTAGAGATAAACCTGCTGAGAGCAGCCACGCAACCGGCAAGTCTTTGTACATCCTTGACGTGCTTTGGTGCTTCAATCTGCTCAATGGCCTTGATCTTGTCGGGATTGGCTTCGATTCCCCGCTGAGACACGAAGAACCCGAGAAGCTTGCCGGAGGGGACTCCAAACACACACTTATCGGGGTTGAGCTTGAGGCTGATCTTGCGAAGATTTGCAAAGGTCTCGTCTAAATCTTGAATCAGAGTTGCCTTGTCCTTGCTCTTGACCACTATGTCATCCATGTAGGCTTCCACATTTCTGTGTATTTGTGGCTCAAGAGCGACATGGACTACCCTTGCAAATGTTGAACCAGCATTTTTTAAACCGAAAGGCATCCGTATGAAACAGTATGTGCCACATGGAGTGATGAATGCGGTCTTCTCCTCATCCTCTTCTGCCATGAAGATCTGATGGTATCCTGAGTATGCGTCAAGAAATGAAAGCAAGTCACATCCGGCCGTGGAGTCAACAATCTGGTCAATGCGCGGCAAAGGAAATGGGTCTTTGGGACAAGCTTTGTTAACATCGGTAAAGTCGATACAAAGTCTCCATTTCCCGTTCGCCTTGCGCACGACTACAGGATTGGCCAACCACGTAGGATGGAGCACTCCTCTGACAAGGCCTGCTGCTTCCAACTTCTTGATCTCTTCTGCGATGAATTCTTGGCGCTCCACTGCTTGCTTCCTGACCTTCTGCTTGACGGGCCGCGCATGAGGACAAACGGCAAGATGGTGCTCAATTACTTTCCTGGGAACACTGGGGATGTCAGACGGTTGCCACGCAAACACGTCGACGTTCGCCCGCAGGAAAGCAATGAGCGCGCTTTCCTATTTACGGTCAAGAGTGGCACTGATGGTGAAGGTACCACCAGTGCCATCCTCCTTGGCGGACACCTTCTTGGTCTCTGGCGGAGCTGCCATTGTCTTCTTACACTTGCCGGTGGAGCTCGATGGTGCGTCCTCGACGGCAGCGCAACACTCCGAAGAGGTGCGCTTGCCGGAGTGGGCATCAGAACTCTTGCCGGACTTGGTCTTCTTCTTCCCCCCGGGAGCTTCGACGGCAGGTGACTTGCGATCTGTTACAGCTGCCGCTTCCTGGTAGATCTTGTCGGCGCAGATAAGAGCATCCTTCTTGTCGCCAGGGACAGAGATGACGCTTATCGGGCCTGGCATCTTCAGCATGTTGTATGCGTAGTGAGAGGCTGCCATGAACTTGGCGAGTGCTGGACGGCCGAGTATCCCATTGTAAGGCAATGGAAAATCGGTAACGTCAAAAGTGACCCTCTCAGTCCTGAAGTTCACCTCGTTGCCAAATGTTACTGGCAACATGACCTTCCCCTTCGGCTTGCTCCTTCCCGGGTTGATTCCTTGGAATGTGCCGGTCTCTTCAAGCTCGCTGTCAGGGATCTGGAGTCTCTGGAGTACAGCGGAGGAGATCAGGTTCAAGCCGGCCCCGCCGTCAACTAGCATCTTAGTGACCTTGAGGTTGCGGATAGTTGGTGAAACCAACATCGGCAAGCACCCGACCGCAGTTGTGCGATCAGGGTGGTCCTCAATATCAAAGATTATAGGCATGCTGGACCATTTCAGAAGCTTGCGTGACTCGACAGGTGGTTCCACCGCATTGACTTCCCGCACCCACTGCTTGAGTTGGCAGTGCGAAGTATGCAGAGAAGCACCGCCGTCAACGCACAAGACCTCTGTGGCTTTCTGGAACTCCTGCTCACTAGTCTCGACACCATCCATGTCTTCGTCGTCGTCGTCATCTTCATCCTTGTCGCGGCCGCGGGGAGGTCTGTCTCCTTGCCGCTGCTTGGCCTTGCCGCGGCGTCCTCCCCGGCCGGCGCGCTTCTTGCCAGATTCTCCAGCGCCTCCTTGGGCCCTCTCCTTGTCGCGTTGCTCGTATTCAACCTTTTGCTGCTGGACAAGCTGCTCGACCTTCTTGCAGCTCTGGAGGTCATGGCCCTTGGTGCGATGGATCTTGCAGTACTGCTTGTCGGTGCCGTCCTGCTTGTCGGCGACCGCCACAGTCTGGCACTTGGTGCATGCGGCAATCTCCTTTCCGGAGCTACCAGCTTTGGCTTTCTTGGCGCCACCTTCGTTGCCGGACTGGTCAATGACTAGCACGTCTTTGCCTTTCTTCTTCCTGTTGTTCCGCCGCCGGTTTTTCTTTGCCGGGGCAGCATCCTCGCTGTCAGATCCTCCTGCTCCTGTATTCTCTCCGGGGAGTTTCCTCCCTTCCTCAGCACGTGCACACTTGTCGGCCAGGGCATACAGCTCACTGACGTCTCTAATCTTGCACATCGCCATCTCCTCCCGCATCCTGCGGTTACGCACGTTCTGATGGAACGCGCTGATGACCGCGGCAGGGTGGACATCTGGGAGGTTGTGCTGTACACGGCTGAATCTCTGAATGTACTTGCGCAGGGGCTCTCCTTCCTTCTGGGCGAGCAGATGAAGGTCACTCTCTTGGCCATGAGGTTTGTGGCCGCCTGTAAAGGCACCGACAAACTGATGGCATAGGTCTGCCCAGGAGGATATGGAGTTGTCCGGCAAATGCATGAGCCAGGACCTGACGTTGGGCTTGAGCACCAGCGGGAAGTAGTTGGCAAGGATCTTGTCGTCCTACCCCCCCGGCAGCTTGCACCGCGATGGTGTAGATGCTGAGGAACTCCGACGGATGCGACTTGCCGTCGTACTTCTCTGGTACGTCTGGCTTGAAATTCTTCTTGCTGGGCCACTGGACTTGCCGCAGCTCACGAGTAAACATAGGGCAACCTACCGCGTACGGCAAGTCGCCTGGTTCCCCTGGCGCATGCATGTTGACAGAGGGCCCAACGCGCTGGTCCGATTGACGTCGCACTTCTCTTCGGCGCTCGACGCAAGTACGAGCATCTTCTTGCTGTCGTTCATGAAGAACTTGGCACTGATCGCGACGAGCTCGTGGATCTGATGACGCGGTGGAGTCGCTGTCGAGGTGGATCCGGCGAGTCGGCGATCTTGGCCTTCGGGGCGGAGAGTGCACAGTGGTTGCACCCCCACCGGTCTTGTCGCCACCGGCTCGTGCCTGGCTGACTTGCTGCGGCTGCGACGTGCTCGGCTGCCATTGGGTGTTGCCGTTGGCGAAGCCGATGAGACTCTGAATGGTGGCCCTCCAGTCGTCGATCTTGTCTGCCGTTGGAGGGTAGTCCAGGAGCAGTTGAGCTCGCGCCAAAGCTTCTGCTGTAGTGGCGGGTGGCGGTGGCGAACGGTGCGAGGAGCGGGATATGCTCGGACTTCTAACTATGTTAGAAGGAGCAGTATCCCGTCCAGGCGACCGTGCCTCGCTCGTGCCAGCATGTTGGCGTGCATGCTGGTCTTGAGCACTCCGAGATCCACCAGCTCGATCTTGGTCCAGAAAACGCATGGTACCGTAAGTACCATGACGCTGCTGGTCCCGCGCCTCCTGAGATCGGCGCGGTGCATGTACGGACGCCGAGGTCTTGGAGTGCGCCCGGTCGTTGTGGGAGCCGGCTACGCCGCCGATGGGGCAGCGCAGCCTTGTCCTTGGACCTGGCAGCACCGTGAGCTCCCTCGTCGACGCCCGTTCTTCCGCCGGCGTCTGCCCCATCAGCCGTTTGCTCCAGCGGTGGTGGGTTCGGCGCGGACGGGGCAGCCGCCTCCGAAGCCTTCTTCTTCGGCGGCATGTCGATGAGGATGATGAAGATCTAGCTCGTGTGAACGCCGGATCTGGTTCACACAACCTCGACACCCCTACCTGGCGCGCCAAGGATGTCGGGGGACTAATCCACCGAGCACCTATGGGACCGGCGGACCGAGTCCCTTTCGGTTCGGCGGGGGCGAGGGTCGCACGAAGAGCGGATCGAGGCGAAGCACATGAGCAGTTTACCCAGGTTCGGGCCACACGGATGCGTAAAACCCTACTCCTGCTTTGTGGTTTGTATTGTGTTCTTGCTCGGGAGCGTGGAGTGCTACAGTACACCCCAGCAGCTAACGAGACTGAGCGTGAGTGTTCTCTTTCTTTCTTTCTCTACGTTGCGCATGGGCCTCCTTTTATATGCTCAAGGGGTCACCGACAGGTGGCAACGTAGACAAGGGTAAAAATGGAAAGGTGTTGCGGTTGGTACAGCTACCTGCTACAGTGTATCATACCTAACCCTGACGGCAGGGGACCAGGGCATTAAATGCCCGTCTGCGTCGCCTAAATAGTGCAAAAGGGACCGTCAGGGACGCCACCGCTCACCACGATGGCAATCTTGTCAGCGCCGCTTGCCACCGCGCACCGCTGGCTGCATAGCCTCCCGCCACGTACGCCTGGAAGGGTCCCAGAGCGACACGTTGGTGGATGTGCTGGAGCGCGGACACAGAGTGGTGGCTTGCCGCGGCAAGCGCCCTGCCGCGGTCGTTGTCTTGTCGCGTCCGGGAGATTGTCGCTCACCGGGCCTTGCCGGGACGCGTGGCGCGTCGCGGCAAGTTCCTTGAGATGCCTTGGTTGGCCTTCCCGGCAAGCTCCTCTTGCTGGGGTCTTTTCTCCTTGGCTTGGATACTTTGTCCTTTAATGGCTCCAAAGGAACCACGGAGGACCTTGGTGGTCACCCGGCAAGCCTTGCCGCGGGATGCTGCGACTGCCCGTGCACAAGTTCGGGATACTAGGGTACCCCTACTCTAGTACACCGACATTCACATATCTACAAAACTCGATCAAGGTTGCTCAAGCAATCATCAAAAGAAGATCCATAGACGGAAAAGTCGTCCATGAAAACCTCACAAATCTTTTCACAAAAGTCAGAGAATATAGCCATCATGCATCTTTGAAAGGTAGCAGGTGCATTACATAAACTGAAAGGCATACGTCTATAAGCAAAAGTACCAAAAGGGCATGTAAAAGTAGTCTTTGATTGATCTTTGGCTGACACAGGGTATTTGAGAGAAACCAGAATAACCATCTAGAAAGCAAAAATGTGTATGTATGGATAATCTTTCTAGCATTTGATCGATAAATGGTAAGGGGTAATGATATTTTTTAGTTGCCTTATTTAATTTGCGGAAATCAATTACCATCCGATAACCCATAATAATTCTTTGAGGAATCAATTCATCTTTATCATTAGGAACAACAGTAATGCCTCCCTTCTTAGGGACACAATGGACAGGGCTTACCCACTGTCTATCAGCAACGGGATAAATTATACCTGCCTCAAGGAGTTTTAGTATCTCCTTTCTTACCACTTCTTTCATTTTAGGATTCAGCCGGCGATGATGATCACGAACTGGTTTATCATCTTCTTCCAAATTAATTTTATGTTGACACAAAGTGGGACTAATGCCCTTATGATCATCAAGAGTATACCCAATAGCAGCACGATGCTTCTTCAGAGTTTTCAATAATATCTCTTCTTCATGCTCTGAAAGGTTAGCACTAATAATAACAGGATATATCTTTTTCTCTTCAAGATAAGCATATGTAAGAGTATCAGGTAACGGTTTAAGCTCAAACACGGGATCACCCTTGGGTGGAGGAGGATCCCCTAGGATTTCAACAGGTAAATTGTTTTTCAGAATAGGTTCCTGTTTAAAGAATACTTCATCTAATTCCCTTCTTTCATTCATAAACATGTCATTTTCATGGTCTAGCAAATATTGTTCTAAAGGATCACTATGAGGTACGACAATAGAAGCAAGGCCAATAATTTCATCCTTACTAGGTAATTCTTCTTCACGGTGTTGTCTACTAAATTTAGAGAAATTAAATTCATGAGTCATATCATCTAAACCGACAGTAACAACATCTCTTTTGCAATCTATGGTAGCATTAACAGTATTTAAGAAGGGTCTACCAAATATAATGGGACAAAAGCTATCTTGTGGGGAACCAAGAACAAGAAAATCAGCAGGATATTTAGTTTTCCCACACAAGACTTCAACATCTCTAACAATTCCCATTGGTGAAATAGTATCTCTATTGGCAAGTTTAATTGTGACATCAATATCTTCTATTTCAGCAGGTGCAATCTCATGCATAATTTCTTGATATAAGGAATAAGGTATTGCACTAGCACTAGCACCCATATCACATAAGCCATGATAACAATGATCTCCTATTTTAACAGAAACAACAGGCATGCCTACCACAGGTCTAGGTTTATCTTCATCACGTGGTTTAGCAATTCTAGCAGTTTCATTACAGAAATAAATAACATGCCCATCAATATTATCAGACAAGAGATCTTTAACAATAGCAATATTAGGTTCAACTTTAACTTGCTCAGGAGGTGTATATGTTTTAATACTGCTTTTACGAACCACAGTTGAAGCTTTAGCATGATCCTTTATCCTAAAGGGAAAGGTGGTTTCTCAACATAAGAAGTAGGAACAATAGGATCACTATAAGTGATAGTCTTTTCTTCAACTTCAATAGGTGCAGCTACTTTTACTTCTATGGGAGGATGATATTTAAACCACTTCTCCTTGGGGAGATCAACATAAGTAGCAAAAGATTCACAGAAAGAAGCTACTATCTCAGAGTCAAGTCCATATTTAGTGCTAAATTTATGAAAAATATCATTATCCATAAAGATTTAACACAATCAAAACTAGGTGTCATACCTGACTCCTTACCATTGTCGAGGTCCCAATCTTCAGAGTTGCGTTTAATTCTTTCCAATAAATTCCATTTGAATTCAATAGTCTTCATCATAAAAGAGCCAGCACAAGAAGTATCAAGCATGGTGCGATTGTTACCAGAAAGCCGAGCATAAAATTTTTGAATAATCATTTCTCTTGATAGCTCATGATTGGGGCATGAATATAACATTGATTTAAGCCTCCCCCAAGCTTGAGCGATGCTTTCTCCTTCGCGAGGCCAAAAATTATATATATATATATATATAATTGCGATCATGATGAACAAGATGCATAGGATAAAACTTCTGATGAAATTCCAATTTCAATCGTTTGTAATTCCAAGACCTCATATCATCACATAGCCTATACCATGTAGATGCATCTCCCCTCAAAGATAAAGGGAAAACCTTCTTCTTAACAACATCTCCGGGTACACCTGCAAGATTAAATAATCCACAAACTTCATCCACATATATCAGATGTTCATCAGGATGTTTTGTTCCATCTCCTAGAAAAGGATTAGCTAGCAGTTTTTCTATCATACCCGCAGGAACTTCAAAGCAAGCATTTTCATTTTCATATTCATTTTCAGTAGGTTCAATAGGTTGAGGAGCAACTCTTTGCTCTAATGGTCAGGGTGAAGATACCCCGAACAAGCCCCTCAGAGGATTACTTTCCATAGTAACATGTGACAGTAAATTTCAGCACACTATATAAATTTTTCCTTACCAAATTCCACCTACCAAAGGCGCTTCACTCCCCGGCAACGGCGCTAGAAAAGAGTCTTGATGACCCACAAGTATAGGGGATCTATCGTTGTCCTTCCGATAAGTAAGAGTGTCGAACCCAACGGGGAGCAGAAGGAAATGATAAGCGGTTTTCAGCAAGGTATTCTCTGCAAGTACTGAAATAAGTGGTAACAGATAGTTTTGTGATAGGATAATTTGTAACGAGCAACAAGTAACAAAAGTAAATAAAGTGCAGCAAGGTGGCCCAATCCTTTTGTAGCAAAGGACAAGCCTTAATAAACTCTTATATGATGTAAAGCACTCCCGAGGACACATGGGAATATCGTCAAGCTAGTTTTCATCATGTTCATATGATTCACGTTCGGTACTTTGATAATTTGGTATGTGGGTGGACCGGTGCTTGGGTGCTGCCCTTACTTGGACAAGCATCCCACTTATGATTAACCTCTATTGCAAGCATCCGCAACTACAACAAAAGTATTAAGGTAAACCTAACCATAGCATGAAACATATGGATCCAAATCAGCCCCTTATGAAGCAACGCATAAACTAGGGTTTAAGCTTCTGTCACTCTAGCAACCCATCATCTACTTATTACTCCCCAATGCCTTCCTCTAGGCCCAAACAATGGTGAAGTGTCATGTAGTCGACGTTCACATAACACCACTAGAGGAGAGACAACATACATCTGATAAAAAATATCAAACAAAAACGAAATTCACATGACTACTAATAGCAAGACTTCTCCCATGTCCTCAAGAACAAAAGTAACTACTCACAAAGCATAAACATGTTCATAATCAGAGGGGTATTAATATGCATATAGGATCTGAATATACGATCTTCCACCAATTAAACCAACTAGCATCAGCTACAAGGAGTCATTAACACTACTAGCAACCTACTAGCACCAATCCCAGACTTAGAGACAAGAATTGGATACAAGAGATGGACTAGGGTTTTGAGATGAGATGGTGCTGATGAAGATGTTGATGGAGATTGCCCTCTCCCGATGAAAGGAGCGATGGTGATGACGATGGCGATGATTTCCCCCTCCGTGAGGGAAGTTTCCCCGGCAGAACAGCTCCGCCAAAGCCCTAGATTGGTTCCGCCAAGGTTCCGCCTCGTGGCAGCGGAGTTTCGTTCGAGAAGATGGCTTATGATTTTTTCCATCGAAAGACTTCATATAGCAGAACCCTCGTGGGAAGGGTGTGGCCCCCCTGGTGAGTTTCTTCCACTGAGTATTTTTTATATATTTGGAAAACATCATCCATGAAGTTTCAGGACTTTTGGAGCTGTGCAGAATAGGTCTCTAATATTTGCTCCTTTTCCAGCACAGAATCCCAGCTGCCGGCATTCTCCCTCTTTATGTTAACCTTGTAAAATAGGAGAGAATAGGCATAAGTATTGTAACATAATGTGTAATAACAACCCATAATGCAATAAATATTGATATAAAATCATGATGCAAAATGGACGTATCACCGGAGCACGTGTGATGGTGTGAGGGCCACTTCCCGTTCGCCATAAAGAGAAGATGGACATGAAGGGGAAAGGAATGGCAAAGAAGAATGGCATAGATATTTTCTCTGAATTTTAGGATAGAAAGGGCCAAGAGGATTGAATGTAGTGATTAATTGCAGATTTTATGTGATGAATTGCAGATTCGAAGAGATACTTTGAGGTACCTGGTGGTAGTCGCAGCAGCTCCAACTCCAATCCAAGTACCCAGGAAAGTGGCAATGCTCCAGGCCAATCCGTTCATCAAAATCAAGCGAATACCGTGGAAACATATAATGCAAAATATTTGCCCTCTCAACAAGTGGAAGAAGAGATTCCATATTCCATGGAAGCCATAGTCGAGGAGAATGTTGAGGTTCTAGGAGATGAAGGTATAACCGTTTTCTCAATGGATTACATAAAGGATGATCCAGGACTTCGCATTCCACTTGATAGATTTATCCCGAATATTGGAGATGATGTTAGATTTGCTTACATTGAGATGGGTCCAACTCAACCAATTTGTCCCAATTTTCCATGAAATAAAGATGAAAGATGCTTTCGAATGGAATAAATTTGGTTACTATCACTATTGTTTTCTTTTTTAACATGATCGAATGGATGATAAATTTGGTTATGAGGTTTTCTCCAAATTAGGGCATGACAATTGGAAAAATGTAGTCGCAGCATTCCGTAAGCATGTCAGTGGGGCAACTAGCATCCACAATATGTGAAATACAGCACATGAAGATTTCAAAGATCAAAGGGCAAGTTTGAAAACTAAAGTTACAACTTACAACAACGAGTCACTAGTCAAGTATGAAACTCATGTAGATACATCTTTGGGCATTGTAAGTTATCTAGCATTGCCATTGCAAGGTGAACCATTCCATGGGCATGATGAATCCGCTTCTTCTTTGAATGAGGGGAATTTTTTAGAGTTACTTGATTGGGTCAAAGAAAGGTGTCGGAAAGTGAAACTTGCATTTGATGAGCTATGTCCTAAAATATGTTTGCATTTTCATTGTACTTGGCTATTCTATTTAGGATTATATGAAAATATTGGTGTGCACTGCTGGTTCGTATTATTTATGTTGGTTGTGCACAATTTTTTTGGCTTAAGAGTTCGCCCCACCTCAAAAAAGTTTCGTTCTCCGCCACTGGTTCACATGACACCACTAAAGTAAGCAACAACATACATATCATCAAAATATCGAACTAATACCAAATTCACATGATTACTTATGACAAGACTTCTCCCATGTCCTCAAGAACAAAAGTACCTACTCACAAATCATATTCATGTTCAATATCAGAGGGGTATTAAATATCATCAGGGATCTAAACATATAATCTTCCACCAAATAAACCAACTAGCATCAACTACAAGATGTAATCAACAATACTAGCAACCCACATGTACCAATCTGAGGTTTTGAGACAGAGATTGGATACAAGAGATGAACTAGGGTTTGAGATGAGATGGTGCTAGTGAAGATGTTGATGAAGATTGATCCTCCCATGATGAGAGGGTTGTTGGTGATGTCGATGGCTTCGATGTCCCCCTCCCAGAGGGAAGTGTTCCCGGCGGAATCGCTCACCGAAGAGCAAAAGTGCTCATGCCCAGGTTCCGCCTCGAGACGGCGGCGCTTTGTCCCTATAGTCCTCTCTTAATTTTTCATAGGTCAAAACCCTTCATATAGCAAAAGATGGGGGCTGGAGGCCTGCCAATGGCCCCATAAGGCACTAGGGCGCACTCAGGGGGGTTGTTGCGCCCTACTGCCTTGTGGGCAGCTGGTGGGTGATACGTCCATTTTGCATCATGTTTACCTACTATGATTTATAATGTTGTTATGCATAATAATGCTTTATGGAGTAATTCTAATGCCTTTTCTATCATAATATGCAAGGTTTACATAAAGAAGGAGAATACCGGCAGCTTGAATTCTGGACCTGAAAAAGGTACATTAGAGATACCTATTCTGCACATCTCTAAATGAGCTGAAATTTTACGGAGAATTATTTTGGAACATATAATAATTATTGGAGAAAAGAACCACCGGAGGGGGGCCACCTGGTGCCCACAAGACACCAGGATGCGCAAGGCCCCTAGGCGCGCCCTGGTAGGTTGTGGCCAGCCCAACCCACCTCTGATGCCCATCTTATGGTACATATGGTCTTTTGACCTAGAAAAAAGAGGACTTTTAGGATGGAGCGTTGCCATCTCGAGGAGGAATTTCGGCAGGAGCACTTTTGCCCTCCGGTGGAGCGATTACTCCGGGGGAACTTCCTTCCCGGAGGGGAAAATCGAAGCCATCACCATGACCAACAACCCTCTCACCTTTGGGAGGCCAATCTCCATCAACATCTTCAACAACACCATCTCATCTCAAACCCTGGTTCATCTCTTGTGTTCAATATTTGTACCGGAACCTCAGATTGGTACCTGTGGGTGACTAGTAGTGTTGATTACATCTTGTAGTTGATTACTATATGGTTTATTTGGTGGAAGATTATATGTTCAGATCCATTGTGCTATTTAATACCCCTTTGATCTTGAGCATTAATATCATTTGTGAGTAGTTACCTTTGTTCTTGAGGTCACAGGAGAAGTCATGTTGCAAGTAATCATGTGAATTTGATATGTGTTCGATATTTTGGTGATATGCATGTTGTGATTCCCTTAGTGGTGTCATGTGAACGTTGACTACATGACACTTCACCATCTTTGGGCCTAAGGGAATGCACTGTGGAGTAGTTATTAGATGATGGGTTGCTAGAGTGACAGAAGCTTAAACCCTAGTTTATGCGCTACTTCGTAAGGGACTGATTTGGATCCATATGTTTAATGCTATGGTTAGATTTGATCTTAATACTTTTCTCGTAGTTGCGGATGCTTGCGAGGGGGTTAATTATAAGTGGGAGGTTTTTTCAAGTAAGAACAACACCCAAGCACCGGTCCACCCACATATCAAATTATCAAAGTAGCGAATGCAAATCAAACCAACATGATGAAAGTGACTAGATGGAATTCCCATGTGTCCTCAAGAACGCTTTGCTTATTATAAGAGATCATTTTAGCCTGTCCTTTGCTACAAAAGGATTGGGCTACTTTGATGCACTTTATTTACTGTTACTATTACTTGCTCATTACAAATTATCTTGCTATCAAACTACCTGTTACCGACAATTTCAGTGCTTCCAGAAATTACTTTGCTGAAAACCACTTGTCATTTCCTTCTGCTCCTCATTGGGTTCGACACTCTTACTTATCAAAAGGACTACGATTGATCCCCTATTGTCGGTGTCAAAACCGGCGGATCTCAGGTAGGGGGTCCCGAGCTGTGCGTCTGAGGTTGATGGTAACAGGAGACAGGGAACACAGTGTTTACCCAGGTTCGGGCCCTCTCGATGGAGGTAAAACCCTACGTCCTGCTAGATTAATATTGATGAGTATGGGGGTTACAATAGTTGATCTACCACGAGATCATAATGGCTAAAACCCTAGAAGTCTAGCCTATCTGATTATGATTGTTCTGCGCCTCTACGGACTAAACCCTCCGGTTTATATTGACACCGGAGGGGACCAGGGTTGTACAAAGTCAGTTACAGAGAAAGGAATCTTCATATTGGGATGCCAAGCTTGCCTTCCACGCCAAGGAAAGTCCCATTCGGACACGGGTGGGAGTCTTCGGTCTTGCATCTTAACTGTCCATCAGTCCGGCCTACATACCACAGTCCGGACGCCCGAGGACCCCCTAATCTAGGACTCCCTCAGTAGCCCCTGAACCAGGCTTCAATGACGAGGTGTCCAGCGCGTAAATTGGCTTCGGCATTGCAAGGCGGGTTCCTTCTCCAAACATTCCAACACCGTCTTCGGACGCAACGAGCGTATCCGGCTCTACAAAACAAATACCACACACCACCACAGAGGAAACACTATTTTGCGAGTCCAATCTGCTGACAATTTTTTTGTGATGTGATATCACGTCACCATCTGGTTATTATATTGAACCGTTTTTTTCTTTGCTCACCGTTCCACGTTCCAAGACGCGATTTCATTGGCACGTCTTGTCGAAGCAGAGATCATGCCCCCTTATTGCGGGATCCTCATCAACACAGGCGTGGGGATTCCAACCGTCCGGTTGGCATGATTCCTTAAGAATAGGAAGGTTTCAAGGTCGAGGAAGAGGTGTTTGATATTTATTGCCTTTATAAAGGGACTAAGGCCCGTCTGGCTTCTTTACGCCAACTCTTTCCTCATCCTCTCCAACCTCGAGCTCCAGCACCCAAGGTTTCAATTGTTTCAAGCTTCCCAGTCATGGCCGGCCCTAGTCCTCAAGGTCGGTGGGTGCCTTCCTCCGTCACAGAGGAGGACATTGCGAAGCTCCGAGCGGCTAGATATCTGACCGCGGAAATCCCCCACAGGCTCCGTGCTCAAGGGCAGGTTATTCCTATTCCCAGATCCAGCGAGAGGGTCGTATTCATCTCCCACTTCCTCCGAGGGCTGGGGTTCGCCCTCTACCCCTTTGTTCGAGGGCTTATGTTCTATTACGGGCGATCTAACTCCAGACTCTTTCCTTCATATCTTGGCATTCATTATTACATGCAAAGCTTTCCTCTGTATTCCCCCACACTTCGGCTTGTGGCTTAAGACCTTTAATGTGAAGCCGAAGGTAGTCGATGAGGGACGCGCAGAGTGCGGTGGTGCTACAGTGGGTAAACTTATCAATGCTCCCTGGCTAAAAGGATCCTTCACAGAATCTTCCGACTTATGGCAAAGGGAGTGGTTTTATATCACTGAGCCCCATGGCACCAAGTGGGCAGCTACACCTGCGTTCCGATCTGGCCCTCCAATTCAGCTCGCATCATGGGTCAATAAGGGGTTGGACTGGGGATCAACCGATGAAGTGCAGACTCTTTAGAGCCGCATCCGGAGTCTCCTTGAGAGGGACACTGAACTCATCGACGTGATTCAAGTAATGCTAGTCCGTCGGGTCCTCCCATGCCAAAGATGGCCCTCCACATGTGGGAGTTTAATCCAGAAGGACCACGAACCCTTCAGCACTTCTTCGATGCGACACATAGAGGAATGTGGAAGTTATTTTTCAGGAAACGAAAATAGTGGCCGGACACCACAGAAGACATCGGCCTCGACTGCAACCATCCGGATACCTCGGTAAGCACTCGATTCTTGAACACAGCTTGGATACGCATCTCATGATAATGTGCTGAGAAAACCATCTTCTTCCAGGGCTGGATAAAGAAGGCAGAGCGAATCAGGTGTTCGGCTCCTCTTCCCGAAGACTTAGCTAGTCCCATACTAGCAAGGATGCTGGTCCCGATGCCATACCAGGCGCCGGTGGAGGAGGAGATTGAGAAGAGCGGGGGAGCCAAAGGCGGCTTCCATCCTAGAGGCAAACCACCCACTGTGTCCGGGGAGACTAGGGATCCCTCTTCCAAAGACAAAAGGGAAGAAGAAGCTGACATCCCTTCTTCCCATGGTAAGAAAAGGGCCGCCTCCGAGAGTTGGGAGGTAAGGGCTCCTAAGCATGGCAAAACGCCCCTGTCGGGCGGTTCAGGATCGGAAGGTGTTGTTGTCGCACAATCCCTTCATAAGGACAAGCCTCCAGCCGAATTGTAAGTGAACAAAGATATTTTAAACATACCCCGTTCCTTTTCTCTTTGCAAAGGTAACATCTAGAATATGCATTTTGTAGTCCGGCACACAGTCTTCCTCAACAATCCTCCTCCTCGGGGGACCTTTTACCCGAGATGATGGAAAGCGAAACGCCTCCACAAGCTTCCTCGCCCAACAGGGTGGACGACGTCGAGGTGTCATCCCAGAGGGTCTCTCCCGATGGGGCGATAATAGAGCCAGCGCCCCAAGGTGAAACTTCAGTCGCCTAGAGTCCGAAGTGTGCGGTCCCTACAAGGGTTAACAATAAAGGCTATGGACTATCCGGTTTACAGCTGAAGGCGACTCTAGGGTCGAGTAAACCTACCCTGTCGAAGGGAGTCCGTACTGCCACAGCTGCTTCCAGGAATCCGTTTGTGCCGCATACACTGACGGACATGTTACGGTGTTTGTCAATCTCAGATGATCATCGTACCTTGATGGGTACGGTGGTAGAGAGGATTCTGTCCACGAAAGGTGGATTGAATGAAGCCTTCATGAGCCTACTAAGAGGCTTTGAGGTATGTAATGTTCGATTGTGCTTTATACACAAAAATGCACCTGTGTAAAGATAGTATCCCTTGAGACTCTGGTTGGCGCCAAAAGGTAGGCAATCAGAGGATCTAAAAAGATGTCCTTAGGTAATAATCTAATGACTCAAAACACATGTTGGTACCTCCATGACGACTTCACACGCTACAGAGGTTGCAGGTCTGGAGCATAAGCTTGATGTGGCGGATAACGACATCACGCTTATTAACAGGCGACTCGACGAGGCGCAAGGTATGTGTTAGAATATGTATAGTAACACAAGCACGAAGCTAGAATTATGTTCTGAGACGTGCGTATCTGCAGATGGTGCTGCCGTGGTTGAGACTCTTTGGGCTGAACTTGACCAAGCCAAGGAGCAAGCCCGGATGAGTAATGTGGCTGCCCAGAAGGCAGCTGATGAGTTAGAAGCCAGACAGGCCGCGCAGTGCCAGTGTGAGGAGAGAATGGCCACTATGGTGCACGAGCTGAAGGAAGCCACTGTCCAGTGCGAATTCCTCGAGAAGGATAACAAGGCCAAAGCGACCGATCTTGACAAGGCATTACAAGAGGCAAGAGAAGCACGATCTGAGTCTAGAGCGGCTCGAGAAGAAATCTGGCAAGCTAGGGAAGTAGCGGCCGGTAAGCCTTTCTTATTACAAACTAAGTTTGGCAATTCGAAGTATGCCCCTCTTAATCAAATGTGGAGCTCCCCATGCACCTTTTTGGACTTGCCGAAGAGTGCCTCCGATGCGGCGCGGTTTTACGAAGCGCGGGAAGGGCATGCAACGGAGAAGATTTTTTGGTCACAATTCGGCATGCCGAAGTGCCCACTGTTACTGAACGAACATATGGCCCAGTGGGCCGAGCTCCACAAAATATCCAGCTCTGCCATGAAGGACATCGTAGTCCGGCTATGGCCAACTGAGCCAATTCCGAAGAGTTATTTCGGTTTGGTACGGCGACTAAGTGATGCGATGCCGTGTATCGACGCTGTTAAGCGGGCCACGTGCATTGAAGGTGCACGGATGGCCCTTGCCCGAGTGAAGACGTACTGGGCGAAGATGAAGGCCACCGATGTTGCAGCGAAAAGTCCACCTGAGGGCAAGGAGCATCACACACCAGAGTATTATTTTGAAGATGTCTTAGAGGGTGCCCGCTTGATAGAGGGTCAGTGCTCGAAAGAGATGATGTTCGAGTGAAATGTATTGAGATTGTAAAAACAATATTATTATAATTTAAGATTAGGCCTAGAAGTTGTGGCTCCTCCTGTGCGGCCGTTTTTGTACAATCTGAAAGTTTTCCAGTCATCGGCGGTGTTCGGAAAAGCACTTGATCACTCTTGATCCAACGTCTTGATCCGTGAAGGAGGTGTCAATGCGGCGAACTAGGCAATTGGACTACAGGGCTTCAGTACTTTCACTTAGCCATAGGAGTTTGACGGTGGGTCTATGATATAGCCCCTAGTATGTACGAAATCATCCGAGTACGGTGCGTTACAGGAGGAATCGCGAAAGATTCTAATAAGTCATCGAGTGGTTGACCAGCTCTCGCCGCATCATGACAGTCAGTTTTCGGCTTTCTCTACTGAGGTGCTCATCCGGATAAACCGAGACACAATCGCTGTAGTTCTCCCTTTACTACCCTAGCCGATATAGCGGAGCGTAAGGTAGTAAGCACAGGAGCTGGGAACCCAACTATTGACCAAAGACATGATTCGGAGCTGATGCATATAAGGCCAAACTCGCGACGCCAAACTGTGCTATAAAGCTGTTCGGACTTGTCATCAATTCATTTGTTCCCATATCAAGCCCCTAGCAACCCGTGCCGAAGTGTGAGTGTGAAATGACTATGTTTACCGGGATCTAATTGATATATCAATTTCCTTTTTTCAAATAATAATGCTGCGACCCTGGCTATTTGACATGCCGATGGTCGAAGGCTGAGGGAGAAGGCACTTTACAGGCTCAAAAATAGAGAGTGCGGTCTACACAATTATTTGGACCTCCTGTCGCACGTCTGCGCCGCCTTGCCTCGGTTAAAGGTTTCCTTTAATAGGAACAACCTTGGGGTAAGTGTATGAAGCCGAACTCCGAAAGAGTCTGTGAGGTGACCAATATTTTGCATCACCTACGATAAGATAAAAAGAAATAGTTAGAAATGAAAAGGAGGAAATGGGAGTGCTTGTAGGCTTGCCCGTATTGTGCCTCCGTCGATAGCCAGGGTATTTTAAGTGCATAATTATGCATGCGCGGTATAAACTTCGCGTGATTGTGAGGCGAACGACGGAGGCTGAACTGCTAATCCTGCTCTGGGACAGATTGGTTCCATTTAATGGAGACCGGCGGCTTAATGGCCGATGAATTGTGCGGCTTGACGAGGCCACTTTGTGCTTCGGCTGTAATGGCCGTAGTACAATCCCCTGTACGGAAGGAGTGTCCTGTTTTTTCGTTTATTTGTATGACTTCTACAACGGGTATTGCTCCTTTGAGGATTGTTGTGGTGGGTTTGATTCTAGAAGGATAAATGCCCTTTTTTGTTGATAGTGTTTTGGTACAGTAGATTAAGGCCACTGCCACTCTCCCTAAGGACTTTCGTGAGATGGAACCCGTCAATAATTGGATTGATGATCAGAGCTGCCGATCCTTCGGGACGAGTATGACTAATTTTTGGGGGAATTCGCTCTATGGCGTATGTGTCCCGTAGTGCGCACGTGTGTGGGGGGGGGGGGTTGCTTCTGAACTCCGGTATTCGGCCGGCGAGTCTCTTCGTCATTGCTGTCACTGGGCGGCCCCTTCCCCTTGTGTCCGGCTTTTAATTTGCCAGCTTGTTTGAAGACCCAACATCTTCTGTTGATATGGGTAGCTGGTTTATCAGGGGTGCCATGAATCTGGCATGGCCGATCCAATATCTTATCAAGGTTGGATGGTCCGTCTCTATTTGCCTTGGATGGTTTTTTCCGTTGACCGGGCTTGGAGCCGCTGAATCCGACGTTAACTGCTGTGTCTTGTGTTATTTCATCATTATTACGACGCTTGTATTTATTGCGTCGTGGCTTTCTGTTGCCGTATCAGACTTCAGAAGTGCCTGGGTCGCTGGCGCCATTGCTCCTACGAACGAGCCAGCTGTCTTCTCCTGCGCAAAAGCGGGTCATAAGAGCAGTAAGGGCTGTCATGGATTTTGGTTTTTCCTGACTGAGGTGGCGAGTGAGCCATTCGTCCCGAACGCTGTGTTTGAAGGCCGCGAGGGCTTCGGCGTCCAGACAATCCACAATTTGGTTCTTTTTAATTGAGAACATAGTCTAGAGCTTTCTGACTGACTCTTTGGGCTGCTGTATGATGTGACTTAAGTCATCGACGTCTGGTGGCCGGACATATGTGCCTTGGAAGTTATCACGAAAGGCGTCTTCCAGGTCTTCCTAGCTGCCAACGGAGTTCTCTGGAAGGTTGGTTAACCAGTGCCAAGCTGGTCCTTTTAGTTTTAGTGGTAGGTATTTAATGGCGTGAAGGTCATCACCGCGGGCCATGTGGATATGGAGAAGATAGTCCTCAATCCATACCACGGGATCCGTTGTTCCATTGTATGATTCAATATTCATGGGTTTAAACCCTTTCGGGAATTCGTGGTCCATTACTTCGTCGGTGAAGCAAAGTGGGTGAGCGGCGCCTCTATATCGGGCCATGTCGCGACGTAGCTCGGATGGAGTCCGTCTACGGTTCTTGGCCCGGGCGTGAGAATGACTATTGCGTCCGGCAAGATAGCCGTTATCACGTGTCGGGGCACGTCCCCGTGATCCATAGATCGACCTGTTCTGACCTGCTTTACTGTCCAAGTCCTGGCGTAGGTCGTATGTGTGTCCCTGAGCTGTTTTATCTCTGCCTTTACGGTGAGGTAGGGCAGGCTGGTGTTCGGCTTGAGTTGCCGCTTTTCCCGACCACGTGTTGGTCGGTCATCCGCACTGCATGATGGTGGTATGGGCTCCAACGCCTCGTCATCGAACTAAGGTAGCAATTTGCGCTTCGGGTAGCTTTTGGCTGGGCGCTTGAGGCCGTATTCCTCGACTGCCAGGACGTCAGTCCATCTATCGTTGAGCAGATCTTGATCAACTTGAAGTTGTTGCTGTTTCTTTTTCAGGCTCCTTGCGGTGGCTATTAGCTGGCGCTTGAAGTGCTCTTGCTCAAGAGGTTCCTCAGGCACGATAAAATCCTTGGTGCCGAGGCTCGCCTCTTCCTCGGAGAGCGGAAGATAATTATTGTCCTCCGAGTCTTTGTGCGTGGCCTGCTCATCAGGGCTAACTTGCCTGTCTTCCCGTTCATCTTGTTCGGAAGTCGCCTCAACGGGGTCTTCATTGTCTTCGGCACCATCCGGAGTGTTATCTTCTCCTGTGCTGGTGTTGCTGTCTTTGCTGCGGCGTGGCTTAGAGCGGCGCCGCTGACGCCGGCGCTTTGGTTGTATCTCGGGAGGTTTATCCTCAACTGGATCTTCCTTGTCATCGCCACTATTCTCTTTTGGTGCATTGATGTCTACTACACAACCTTCTTCTTGTAGACGTTGTTGGGCCTCCAAGTGCAGAGGTTTGTAGGACAGTAGCAAATTTCCCTCAAGTGGATGACCTAAGGGTTTATCAATCCGTAGGAGGCATAGGATGAAGATGGTCTCTCTCAAGCAACCCTGCAACCAAATAACAAAGAGTCTCTTGTGTCCCCAACACACCCAATACAATGGTAAATTGTATAGGTGCACTAGTTCGGCGAAGAGATGGTCATACAAGTGGTATATGGATGGTAGATAAAGGTTTTTGTAATCTGAAAATATAAAAACAGCAAGGTAACAAATGATAAAAGTGAGCGTAAATGGTATTGCAATGTGTTGAAACAAGGCCTAGGGTTCATACTTTCACTAGTGCAAGTCCTCTCAACAATAATAACATAATTGGATCACATAACTATCCCTCAACATGCAACAAAGAGTCACTCCAAAGTCACTAATAGCGGAGAACGAACGAAGAGATTATGGTAGGGTACAAAACCACCTCAAAGTTATTCTTTCCAATCAAACCGTTGGGCTATTCCTATAAGTGTCACAAACAGCCCTAGAGTTCGTACTAGAATAACACCTTAAGACACAAATCAACCAAAACCCTAATGTCACCAAGATACTCCAATGTCACCTCAAGTATCCGTGGGTATGATTATACGATATGCGTCACACAATCTCATATTCATCTATTCAACCAAACAAAGGACCTCAAAGAGTGCCCCAAAGTTCTACCAGAGAATCACGATGTGTGCCAACCCCTATGCATAGGTTCATGGGCGGAACCCGCAAGTTGATCACCAAAACATACATCAAGTGAATCACGTGGTATCCCATTTTCACCACAGATACGCACGGCAAGAGATACATCAAGTGTTCTCAAATCTTTAAAGACTCAATCCGATAAGATAACTTCAAAGGGGAAACTCAACTCATTACAAGAGAGTAGAGGGGGAAGAAACATCATAGGATCCAACTATAATAGCAAAGCTCGCGATACATCAAGATCGTATCATCTCAAGAACACGAGAGAGAGAGATCAAACACATAGCTACTGGTACATACCCTCAGCCCCAAGGGAGAACTACTCCATCCTCATCATGGAGAGCACCGGGATGATGAAGATGGCCACCGGAGAGGGATTTCCCCTCCGGCAGGGTGCCGGAACGGGCCTAGATTGGTTTTCGGTGGCTACGGAGGCTTCTGGTGGTGGAACTCCCGATCTATTGTCTGTTCTGGAAGTTTTTGGGTACGTGATTATATATGGGTGCAGGAAGTACGTCGGTGGAGCTTCGGGGGCCCCACGAGGTAGGGGGCGCGCCGTAGGGGGGCGCCCCCACCCTCATGAGCACCTCCCTTGGCTCCCGACGTGGCGTCCAAGTCCATCTGGTAGCTTTCCTTCCAAAAATAACTTCTCTAGTTGATTTCGTTCCGTTTCGACTCCGTTTGATATTCCTTTTCTTCAAAACACTGAAATAGGCAAAAAAAGCAATTCTGGGTTGGGCCTAAGGTTAATATGTTAGTCCCAAAAATAATATAGAAGTGGATAATAAAGCCCAATATTGCCCAAAACAGTAGATAACATAGAATGGAGCAATCAAAAATTATAGATACGTTGGAGACGTATCAAGCATCCCCAAGCTTAATTCCTGCTCGTCCTCAAGTAGGTAAATGATAAAAACAGAATTTTTGATGCGGAGTGCTACTTGGCATAATTTCAATGTAATTCTTCTTAATTGTGGCATGAATATTCAGATCCATAAGATTCAAGACGAAAGTTCATATTGACATAAAATGATAATACTTCAAGCATACTAACTAAGCAATTATGCCTTCTCAAAATAACATGGCCAAAGAAAGTTCATCCCTACAAAATCATATAGTTTAGTCATGGTCCATTTTCGTCACACAAGAATGCTCTCATCATGCACAACCCCGATGACAAGCCAAGCAATTGTTTCATACTTTAGTAATCTCAAACCTATAAACTTTCACGCAATACATGAGCGCGAGCCATGGACATGGCACTATGGGTGGAATAGAATAATGAGGGGGTTATGTGGAGAAGACAAAAAAGGAGAAAGTCTCACATCAACGAGGCTAATCAATGGGCTATGGAGATGCCCACCGATTGATGTTAATGCAAGGAGTAGGGATTGCCATGTAACTGATGCACTAGAGCTATAGATGTATGAAAGCTCAACAATAGAAACTACTGGGTGTGCATCCAACTTGCTTGCTCATGAAGACCTAGGGCACTTGAGGAGGCCCATTGTTGGAATATACAAGCCAAGTTCTATAATGAATAATTCCCACTGGTATATGAAAGTGACAAAACAAGAGACTCTCTACTATGAAGATCATGGTGCTACTTTGAGGCACAAATGTGGTAAAGGATAGTAACATTGTCCCTTCTCTCTTTTTCTCTCATTTTTTGGGCCTTCCCCCTTTTTTATGGCCTTTCTCTTTTTTTGGGCCTTCTCTTTTTTATGGCCTTTTTTTATTTATTCCTCACTTGGGACAATGCTCTAATAATGATGATCATCACATTTCTATTTATTTACAACTCAATGATTACAACTCGATACTAGAACAAAGATGACTCTATATGAATGCCTCCGGCGGTGTACCGGGATATGCAATGAACCAAGAGTGACATGTATGAAAGAATTATGAAAGGTGGCATTGCCACAAATACTATGTCAACTACATGATCATGCTAAGCAATATGACAATAATGAATGTGTCATGAGGAACGAAATGGTGGAAAGTTGCATGGCAATATATCTCGGAATGGCTATGGAAATGCCATAATAGGTAGTTATGGTGGCTGTTTTGAGGAAGATATAAGGAGGTTTATGTGTGATAGAGCGTATCATATCACGGGGTTTGGATGCACCGGCGAAGTTTGCGCCAACCCTCAATGTGAGAAAGGGCAATGCACGGTACCGAAGAGGCTAGCAAGGATGGAAGGGTGAGAGTGCGTATAATCCATGGACTCAACATTAGTCATAAAGAACTCACATACTTATTGCAAAAATCTACAAGTCATCAAAAACCTCGGCACTACGCACATGCTCCTAGGGGGATAGATTGGTAGGAAAAGACCATCGCTCGTCCCCGACCGCCACTCATAAGGAGGACAATCAAATAACACCTCATGTTTCAAATTTGTTACACAACATTTACCATACGTGCATGCTACGGGACTTGAAAACTTCAACACACGCACTTCTCAAATTCACAAGTACTCAAATAGCACAACTTTGATATTATTATCTCCATATCTCAAAACAATCATCAAGCATCAAACTTCTCTTAGTATTCAATACTCTATATGAAAGTTTTTACTATTCTTGGATGCCTAGCATGTTAGGATTTTAAGCAAATTACCATGCTATTAAGACTCTCAAAATAATCTAGGTGAAGCATGAGAGTTCATATATTTCTTCAAAATAAAACTACCACCACGCTCTAAAAGATATAAGTGAAGCACTAGAGCAAATGACAAACTACTCTGAAAGATATAAGTGAAGATCAATGAGTAGTTGAATAATTATGCAAATATGTGAAGACTCTCTAACATTTAAGAATTTAAGATCTTGGTATTTTATTCAAACAGAAAGCAAAGCAAAATAAAATGACATTCTAAGAATGGCAAACATCATGTGATGAAGCAAAAACTTAGGATCAACCGAAACTAACCGATAGTTATTGAAGAAGAAAGGTGGGATGCCAACCGGGGCATCCCCAAGCTTAGACGCTTCAGACTTCTTGAAATATTATCTTGGGTTGCCTTGGGCATCCCCAAGCTTGAGATTTTGTGTCTCCTTAATTCCTCTCATATCACGGTCTCCCTAAATCTCAAAAGCTTCATCCACACAAAACTCAACAAGGACTCGTGAGATAAGTTAGTATAAACCATTGCCAAAACCTTATCATACTCTATTGTAGCAAATCATTAAAATTATTACTCAACATTGCATACTAAATGCCTCTGCATATTTAATAGTCCTATCCTCAAATAGAATCATTAAAGAAGCAAACATATGCAAACAATGCAAACATAACAGCAATCTGCCTAAACAGGATAGTCTGTAAAGAATGCAGCAACATCCATACTTCCCTAGCTCCAAAAATTATGAAATAAACTTCCCACTGTATTAAATTTATCAGAGCTTAATATGCAAAAGGTTTCAACATTTTATCACATTCTGACTTTTCTAGGGAATTATTGCGACAGCGGTAAACTTTCTGTTTTCAAACATCAACATGTGGACTTCTAAAATAGGCATAGTAAAGACTATCAATGCGACTTTTATTGAAATAAAATATGAAAAACATTGTTCTAAATAACAGCAAGAAAATATTAACAAAATAAATTGATGCTCCAATAAAAACACATATCATGTGGTAAATAAAAATATAGCTCCAAGTAAAGTTACCGATGAACGAAGACGAAAGAGGGGATGCCTTCCGGGGCATCCCCAAGCTTAGGCTCTTGGCTATCCTTGAATATTACCTTGGGGTGCCTTGTGCATACCCAAGATTAGGCTCTTTCCACTCCTTATTCCATAGTCTATCGAATCCTTACCCAAAACTTGAAAACTTCACAACACAAAACTTAACAGAAAACTCGTAAGCTCCGTTAGTATAAGAAAATAAATCACCACTTCAAGGTACTGTAATGAACTCATTCTTTATTTATATTGGTGTTATACCTACTTTATTCCAACTTCTCTATGGTTTATAAACTATTTTACTAGCCATAGATTCATCAAAATAAGCAAACAACACACGAAAAACAGAATCTGTCAAGAACAGAACAGTCTGTAGTAATCTGTAGCTAGCGCAAGATTTGGAACCCAAAAAATTCTAAAATAAATTTATGGACGTGAGGAATTTATCTATTAATCATCTGCAAAAATAATTAACTAAATATCACTTTCCAAATAAAAATGGCAGTAGTTCTCATGAGCGCTAAAGTTTCTGTTTTTACAGCAAGTTCAACAAGACTTTCCCAAGTCTTCCCAATGGTTCTACTTGGTACAAACACTAATTAAACACAAAAAACACAACCAAAACAGAGGATAGATAAATTATTTATTACTAAACAGGAGCAAAAATCAAGGAATAAAAATAAAATTGGTTTGCCTCCCAACAAGCGCTATCGTTTAACGCCCCTAGCTAGACATAACAAGCAAGAATAGATCTAGGTATTGCCATCTTTAGTAGGCAATCCATAAGTGGCTCTCATGATAGATTCATAAGGTAATTTAATTTTGTTTATAGTAAAGTGTTCCATGCCTTTCCTTAATGGAAATTGGAATGTAATATTTCCTTCCTTCATATCAATAATTGCACCAATCGTTCTAAGGAAAGGTCTACCAAGAATAATAGGACATGAAGGGTTGCAATCTATGTCAAGAACAATAAAATCTACGGGCACATAATTCCTATTTGCAAAAATAATAACATCATTAATTCTTCCCATAGGTTTATTAATAGTGGAATCCGCAAGGTGCAAGTTTAAAGCGCAATCATCAAAATCACGGAAACCTAACAAATCACACAAAGTCTTTGGAATCGTGGAAACACTAGCACCCAAATCACATAAAGCATAGCATTCATGATATTTAATTTTAATTTTAATAGTTGGTTCCCACTTATCATAAAGTTTTCTAGGGATAGAAACTTCCAATTCAAGTTTTTTTCAAAGATCGCATCAAGGCATCAACGATATGTTTAGTAAACTCTTTATTTTGACTATAAGCGTGAGGAGAATTTAGCACGGATTGTAACAAGGAAATAAAATCAATCAAAGAGCAATTTTCATAGTTAAATTCCTTGAAATCCATAATAGTGGGTTTGGCAACATCTAGGGTTTTAATTTCTTCAATCCCACTTTTATCAATTTTAGCATCAAGATCAATAGATTCCGAATTCTTAGAACGCCTTCTAGGTAAAGGTGGATCATATTCAGTCCCGTCATTATCAAGATTCATATTGCAAAACAAAGATTTAATAGGGGACACATCAATAACTTTTAGATCTTCATCATTATTTTCATAGGAACTAGAAGAACACGCTCTTATAAAGGCATCTTTCTTAGCACGCATCCTAGCGGTTCTTTCTTTGCACTCATCAATGGAAATTTCTCATGGCTTTGAGAGACTCATTGATATCATGCTTAGGTGGAATAGATCTAAGTTTCAAAGAATCAACATCAAGAGAAATTCTATCAACGTTCCTAGCCAAATCATCAATCTTAAGCAATTTTTCTTCAATCATAGCATTAAAATTCTTTTGCAAAGTAATAAATTCTTTAATATTAGATCAAAATCAGAGGGCATCTTATTATAATTTCCATAAGAATTGTTGTAAGAATTACCATAATTATTAGAGGAATTACTAGGATAAGGCCTAGGATTGAAATTTCCTCTATGCGCATTGTTACCAAAATTGTTCCTACCAACAAAATTCACATCAATAGATTCATTATTATTCTCAATCAAAGTAGGCAAGGGAATATCATTAGGATCATAAGAAACACTCTTATTAGCAAATAATTTCATAAGTTCATCCATCTTTCCACTCAAAACATTAATTTCTTCTATCACATGCACCTTTTTATTAGTAGACCTTTCAGTATGCCATTGAGAATAATTAACCATAATATTATCTAGGATTCTAGTAGCTTCTCCTAAAGTGATTTCCATAAAAGTGCCTCCCGCGGACGAATCTAAAAGATTTCTAGAAGCAAAATTCAATCCCGCATAAATTTTTTGTATAATCATCCACAAATTTAAACCATGAGTAGGGCAATTACGTACCATTAATTTCATTCTCTCCCAAGCTTGTGCAACATGTTCATGATCAAGTTGCTTAAAATTCATAATATCGTTTCTAAGAGAGATGATCTTAGCGGGAGGAAAATACTTAGATATAAAAGCATCTTTGCACTTATTCCACGAATCAATACTATTTTTAGGCAAAGACGAAAACCAAGCTTTAGCACGATCTCTAAGCGAAAAAGGAAATAGCTTCAAATTAACAATATAATTATCCACATCTTTCTTCTTTTGCATGTCACACAAATCAACGAAGCTATTAAGATGGGTAGCGGCATCTTCACTAGGAAGGCCGGAAAACGGATCTTTCATGACAAGATTCAGCAAAGCAGTATTAATTTCACAAGATTCAGCATCGGTAAGAGGAGCAATCGGAGTGCTAATAAAATCATTATTGTTGGTATTGGTGAAGTCACACAATTTAGTATTATCTTGAGCCATCGTGACGAGCAAGCAAACTAACACACAAGCAAACAAAAAGGCAAACGGGCAAAAAGAGGCAAATGGAGAAAGAGAGGGAGGATAGAGAGAGAGGGCGAATAAAACGGCAAGGGTGAAGTGGGGGAGAGGAAAACGAGAGGCAAATGTCAAATAATGTAATGCGGGAGATAAGGGTATGTGATGGGTACTTGGTATGTTGACTTTTGTGAAGACCTCCCCGGTAACGGCGCCAGAAATCCTTCTTGCTACCTCTTGAGCACTGCGTTGGTTTTCCCCGAAGAGGAAGGGATGATGCAGCAAAGTAGCGTAAGTATTTCCCTCAGTTTTTGAGAACCAAGGTATCAATCCAGTAGGAGGCTACGCGCGAGTCCCTCGTACCTGCACAAAACAAATAAATCCTCGCAACCAATGCAAATAGGGGTTGTCAATCCCTATGAGGCCACTTACGAGAGTGAGATCCGATAGATATGATAAAGATAATATTTTTGGTATTTTTATGATAAATATGCAAAGTAAAATAAAGGCAAAGTAAATAGCAAAGTAGTAGGAGAACAATATGATAAAGATAGACCCGGGGGCCATAGGTTTCACTAGTGGCTTCTCTCGAGAGCATAAGTATTCTACCGTGGCTGAGCAAATTACTATTGAGCAATTGACAGAATTGAGCATAGTTATGAGAATATCTAGTCATGATCATGTATATAGGCATCACGTCCGAGACAAGTAGACCGACTCCTGCCTGCATCTACTACTATTACTCCACTCATCGACCGCTATCCAGCATGCATCTAGAGTATTAAGTTAAAAATAGAGCAACGCCTTAAGCAAGATGACATGATGTAGAGGGATAGACTCATGCAATATGAAGAAAACCCCATCTTGTTATCCTCGATGGCAACAATAAAATACATGCCTTGCTGCCCTTACTGTCACCGGGAAAGGACACCGCAAGGTTGAACCCAAAGCTAAGCACTTCTCCCATTACAAGAAAGATCAATCTAGTAGGCTAAACCAAACTGATAATTCGAAGAGACTTGCAAAGATAACCAATCATACATAAAAGAATTCAGAGAAGATTCAAATATTGTTCATAGATAGACTTGATCATAAACCCACAATTCATCGGTCTCAACAAACACACCGCAAAAAGAAGATTACATCGAATAGATCTCCACAAGAGAGGGGGAGAACATTGTATTGATCCAAAAAGAGAGAAGAAGCCATCTAGCTACTAACTATGGACTCGTAGGTCTGAGGTAAACTACTCACACTTCATCGGAGGGGCTATGGTGTTGATGTAGAAGCCCTCTGTGATCGATGCCCCCTCCGGCGGAGCTCCGGAACAGGCCCCAAGATGGGATCTCGTGGATACAGAAAGTTACAGCGGTGGAATTAGGGTTTTGGCTCCTCCTCTGATCTTTTGGGGGTACGTGGATATATATAGGAGGAAGAAGTATGTCGGTGGAGCAACAGGGGGCCCACGAGGGTGGGGGGCGCGCCTGGTAGGGTAGGGCGCGCCCCCTACCTCGTGGCCTCCTATTACGTGCCTTGACGTAGGGTCCAAGTCTCTCGGGTCTTATCTGTTGAGAAAATCACGTTCCCGAAGGTTTCATTCTGTTTGGAGTCCGTTTGATATTCCTTTTCTTCGAAACCCTAAAACAGGCAAAAACATCAATTCTGGGTTGGGCCTCCCGTTAATAGGTTAGTCCTAAAAATAATATAAAAGTGGATAATAAAGCCCAATAATGTCCGAAACAGTAGATAATATAGCATGGAGCAATCAAAAATTATAGATACGTTGGAGATGTATCACTGTGCCACTTGGAGAATTTCTTGATGAACAACTTGCTAGGGCTAGAGAGAATGAAATTATTGAAACTGATAATATTGATGAAAGTGAAGATGAAGGCTCTCCTAATAAATATGAATTACCTGTTGTGCCTGAGGGCTATGTTATGGATGAAGAAACTAAAAGAGACTTTCTTGCATGCAATGATAGAAGTGATCTTAATAAATTATTAGCTAAGCTTAAACAAAAAACTCTAAATGCTAGAATGAAATATGATCCTGCTTATGCTACTTCACCTATCTTTGTTACTGATAAGGATTATGAATTCTCTATTGATCCTGATATAATTACTTTGGTTGAATCTGATCCTTTTTATGGCTATGAATCTGAAACTGTTGTGGCACATCTTACTAAATTAAATGATATAGCCACCCTGTTCACTAATGATGAGAGAACTCGCTACTTTTATATCCTTAAAATATTTCCGTTCTCATTAAAGGGTAATGCTAAGATATGGTTTAATTCTCTTGATCCTGGTTGTGTGCGTAGTCCCCTGGATATGATTTATTACTTCTCTACTAAATATTTCCCAGCTCATAAGAAACAAGCTGCTTTAAGGGATATATATATATATAATTTTGTGCAAATTGAAGAAGAGAGTCTCCCACAAGCTTGGGGAGGCTTCTCCAATTACTTAATGCTTTGTCTGATCATCCTCTTAAGAAAAATGAAATACTTAATATCTTTTATAATGGACTAATCGATGCTTCCAGAGATTACCTGGATAGTTGTGCTGGTTCTGTTTTCAAGGAAAGAACACTGGATGAAGCTGAAATTCTATTGAATAATATGTTGACAAATGAATATAATTGGACACTTCTTGAGCCAGCTCATGAGCCTAATCCTAAACCAACTCCGAAGAAAAGGGGTGTTCTATTTCTCAGTCCTGAAGATATGCAAGAGGAAAAGAAATCCATGAAAGAAAAGGGTATTAAAGCTGAAGATGTTAAGAATTTACCTCCTATTGAAGAAATACATGGCCTTAATTTACCGCATGTTGAAGAAATATATGGTTTTAATCCATCACCTATCGAAGAAACACATGGTCTTGATAATCCGGCATAGATAGTAAAGGTAAATACTCTCTATAGATATGATAAAGCTAAAATCCTTCCTAGTAAGTTTGCTACCCAATGTTTGGATGAGTTTGATAACTTTATGGTTAAGAAAGAAGACTTCAATGCTTATTTTGGCAGACAATTGAAACAAAATGCTTATATGATTGAACACTTGGGTGATTATATGACTAGAGTTAAAGGTGAACTTAAACTCATTAGTAAACATGCTTCTATGGTTACCACTCAAGTAGAACAAGTACTTACAGCTCAGAATGATTTGCTCAATGAATTAAATAGTAAGAAAAATGATAATGTTGTTAGAGTTATGAATAGAGGTGGTAAAATGACTCAGGAACCTTTGTATCCTGAGGGCCATCCTAAGAGAATTGAGCAAGATTCTCAGAGAAATGATATTGATGCACCTAGTCCTTCTAAGAGGAAGAAAAAGAAAAATGATAGGACTTTGCATGCTTCTAGTGAACATGTTATTGACACACCTGAGAATCCCGATGATATTTCTATTTCTGTTGCTGAAACACAATCTGGTAATGAGCATGAACCTAGTGATAATGTTAATAATGATGTTCATGTTGATGCTCAACCTAGTAATGACAATGATGTAGAGATTGAACCTGTTGTTGATCTTGATAACCCACAATCAAAGAATCAACGTTATGATAAGAGAGACTTTGTTGCTAGGAAACACGATAAGGAAAGAGAGCCTTGGGTTCAGAAACCCATGCCTTTTCCTCCTAAGCCATCCAAGAAAAAGGATGATGAGGATTTTGAGCGCTTTGCTGAAATGATTAGACCTATCTTTTTGCGTATGCGTTTGACTGATATGCTTAAAATGAATCCTTATGCTAAGTACATGAAAGATATTGTTACTAATAAAAGAAAGATACCATAAGCTGAAATTTCCACCATGCATGCTAATTCTACTTTTAAGGGAGGAATACCAAAGAAACTTGGAGATCCCGGAGTACCAACTATACCATGCTCCATTAAAAGAAACTATGTTAAAACAGCTTTATGTGATCTTGGAGCCGGTGTTAGTGTTATGCCTTTCTCTTTATATCGTAGACTTGATTTGAATAAGTTGACACCTACTGAAATATCTTTGCAAATGGCTGATAAATCAACTGCTATACCTGTCGGTATTTGTGAGGATGTGCCTGTTGTGGTTGCAAACGTTACTATTTTAACGAACTTTGTTATTCTTGATATTCCCGAGGACGATAGTATGTCTATTATTCTTGGAAGACCTTTTTTGAATACTGCAGGGGCTGTTATTGATTGCAACAAAGGCAGTGTCACTTTTCATGTTAATGGTAATGAGCATACGGTACACTTTCCGAGGAAACAACCTCAAGTTCACAGTATAAACTCTATTGGAAAAATTCCATCGATTATTTTTGGAGGTTTTGAATTTCCTCTTCCCACTGTCAAGAAGAAATATGATATTCTTATTATTGGGGATGTGCATATCCCCGTTGAGGTAACCTAGTTTTATTCGAAAATTCTCCGGTTCCATGTTACTCGAATGAGTTTGTTAACAAGACTTGATCAACCTTGTTAGTGGACTCCTTTTGATGAGCATGAGATGGATGAATTTAGAAAACACAACTCTCTGTACCCTCTTTTTACTTTCTGTTATTTATATTAAATAAAGCAAAAATAGAAATTTCTGTCTGTTTTCTGAATTATCAATGCAATAAAAAATACCTCGAAAATAAAAGTTGTCCAAATGCCCTGTCAATTTAATATGATTTTTTCTGGAATATTTGAGAATATCTGGCACTGAGAACAGAGCAGGGGGAGCAAGCACCTGGCCACGAGGGTCCACGGCGCGCCCACCCCCTGGGCGCGCCCCCTGCCTCGTGGGCCCATGGTGGCTCCCCTCCATTTATTCCTGCACCCACACACTTCTTCTTCCTCCCAAAAAATCACCATCGAGCTCAAGTACGAGTTCTAGCTCATTTTGCTGCGATTTTCGATCTCCTTTCTCAAAGCATCTCTCACAAAACTGCTTTGGGGGATTGTTCCTTGGTATGTGACTCCTCCATTGGTCCAATTAGTTTTTGTTCTAGTACTTTATTCATTGCGAAGTTGTGCTGCCTAGGTGACCATGTTCTTGAGCTTGCATGTCAAATTTATATGGTTCCAAGTAGTTCTAATGCATGATATAGGTCCTAGGCACTTGTAGGAGTACTTGCTATCAATTTTGCTGTGCTTGGTTCACTTTTATTTGAAGTTACTAAAAATTTCAGAATTTTTCAGAAAATAATAAGAGATTTTTGAGGGGCTCATCGAGCCGAAGCTCGAAGGAAAAGAAAAATGAAGAAGCAGAGAGGCCCAAATATAATCTGCCTCGCACCGCGGAGGTTCGGCCGTGTGAATGGCCTTCCGATGATTTCTTGAGAGAAACTGAGATTTATTATTATTTTTATGAATTGGCTAAGAATGCAGGCCTCAGCGACTTCCTCCGCGACCAACGCGAACATTATCTCTTACTCACCAATACTTTTGTGCAAAACTTCTACTATTATCCTAGGGAATCACCTCCTTCAGTAGAGTTTCATTTATATGATGTGGTTAAGAAGATGTCACTATATGAATTTTGCAGGGTTTGCAAAATACCTTTCGAGGGTAGCTTAGAGGAACCACATCGTAGAGATGTGGACGGGTTTATTGACACTATCACTGTAGGGGAAACTAGGAAAGCTTCCGACGCAAGAATTACTAGCATACATTTTCCTGTTTTACGCTACTTTGCAATATTTGCTAGTCGTTGCTTAATTGGTCGCGGAAACTGTGGAAACCTTAGTGTTCCTGATATTATTATTATTTTGTTCCATGGTTTATTCCGTGATGACTCTGTTAGTATGGGCGGTATTATTGCCAAACGGTTAAGTCTGAACCGTACAAAGGGCCCCATCTTTGGAGGTGTCTATGCTTCACGCCTTGCTGCATACTATAATACCTATTAGGCACTACGAAAAGGAAGAAAAATTGCTGCCTACTGTTTATTTAGATTATAAGAGTATGGTAGCACATGATTTTATTATTAAGAATAGGGAAAGTGAGCTTAAATACAAATTGTTCTTTGATAAAGATCATCCTGAGACTATTACCCTGCATGCTCCTTCCTTGTTTGATTTATCTACAGGCAAGTACCTTGTTCCATTGGAGGCCATTCACGCCTACCGAAACCCTACATCAGCTGCAGAGCCAGAGCCAGAACCACAATTTGAGCCTCCACGACAGTATGATTACCAGTGGGATCCGAAGGCGATTGCCAGCCAGTGGTAATCTGACTATGCATCTCAGTACGACCCCAACTACAACTTTGGATATCCGCCAGGCCATCCGTGGCATTAGACCAACTTAGGCCAAAAGCCTAAGCTTGGGGGAGTACGTATCTCTCACCGAATTACATTCTTGTTCACACACTCATGCTAGTTGTCGGTGCTCATACTTTTTCATTGTAATATCCATGCTAGTTTATTTTCTTTTTATGCTTACTTCTTGTGTGTTTGATAAACCTTAAGAAAAACTAAAAAAAAATAGTTGTAGCTTTTGGCTAGCTTTAATTTCCATGCTTGTAGTAGTAATTAAAAAGAAAAACCAAAAAGATTTCATGTTCTTCTTTTGCTCGTTGGGAGCTTTCCCATGTAAATAGTTTTATTTCTTCTCTTTTCTTTGGGGGTCGATAGGAGAAGACCATAATTAAATTGTTGAAGTGACTCCTATATGCATTATAGTTGATTTAACCAAGAGTCCGTATTGCCTTGTCTTCTCCTGTTTATTGAATGCTTGCAGATTCCAGCTTAGTCCAATGCACGTGCACTGTTATATTTATTCACATCATTCGGTCGTGCAGGTGAAAGGCAATTATGACGATATATGATGGACTGATTGAGATGGGAGAAGCTGGTATGAACTCGACCTCTCTTGTTTTTGTAAATATGATTAGTTCATCATTCCTAATTCAGTTTATTATGAATAAACATGTTTGCAATGACAATTAGAGATTATAGTTGCTTATGCCATGCTTAATTAGCTAGGAGCTTATAATGGTTTACCTTGTGTGCCAACATGCTATTAAAATGGTTGTGATGTGGTATGATAGGGTGGTATCCTCTTTTGAACGATTCGAGTGGCTTGACTTGGCACATGTTCACGCATGTAGTTGAAACAAAATCAACATAGCCTCTACGATATTTATGTTCATGGTGCATTATATCCTACTCATGCTTGCATTCGGTGTTGATTAATTGTAACGCGTGTTCATGACTATTGTCGCTCTCTAGCTGGTCGCTTCCCAGTCTTTTCTAGCCTTCACCTGTACTAAGCGGGAATACTCCTTGTGCATCCAATTCCATAAACCCCAAAGTTATTTCATATGAGTCCACCATACCTACCTATATACGGTATCTACCTGCCGTTCCAAGTAAATTTGTATGTGACAAACTCTAAACATTCAAATAAACATTCTGTTTTGTATGCTCAAATAGCTCATGTATCAACTAGGGTTGTCCGTATCTTCCATGTTAGGCGGGTTATTCTCAAGAGGAGTGGACTCCGCTCCTCACTCACCAGAAAATGGCTGGTCACCGGGATGCCCAGTCCCATGCTTTATGCAAATCAAATCAAAATAATTGCAAATAAAACTCCCCCTGGGACTGTTGTTAGTTGGAGGCACTCGTTGTTTCAAGCAAGCCATGGATTGATGCTTGTTGGTGGAGGGGGAGTATAAACTTTACCATTCTGTTTGGGAACCTCCTATAATGTGTGTAGCATGGAAGATATCGCCATCGCTTGGTTGTTATGTTGACAATGAAAGTATACCACTCAAAATATTATTCATATCTATTTCAAAACCGAGCTCTGGCACCTCTACAAATCCCTGCTTCCCTCTGCGAAGGGCCTATCTATTTACTTTTATGTTGAGTCATCACCCTCTTATTAAAAAGCACCAGTTGGAGAGCACCGCTATCATTTGCATTCATTACTATTAGTTTACATTGAGTATGTCTTGACTGGATCTCTTTTACCATGAATTACAATGTCTAGTCAGTCCTTGATCTTTAAAGGTGCTCTGCATTCATGTTTTGCGGTCTCATAAAGGGCTAGCGAGATACCATCTTGTTATATCATATTATGATTGTTTTGAGAAAGTGTTGTCATCCAAGATTTATTATTATTGCTCGCTAGTTGATTATGCCATTGATATGAGTAAACATGATACCTAAGAGTTATTGTGAATATGGTTAGTTCATAATCTTTGCTGAAAACTTGAATGCTGAATTTACATATTTATATCAACAAGAGCAAACAAAGTTTGTAAAAGTTTTCCTTTATCACTTTCAATTTGTCAACTGAATTGCTTGAGGACAAGCAAAGGTTTAAGCTTGGGGGAGTCGATACGTCTCCATCGTATCTACTTTTCCAAACACTTTTGCCCTTGTTTTGGACTCTAACTTGCATGATTTGAATGGAACTGGCCCGGACTGACGCTGTTTTCAGCAGAATTGCCATGGTGTTATTTATGTGCAGAAACAAAAGTTCTTGGAATGACCTGAAACTCCACGGAGATTATTTTTGGAAATAATAAAAAATACTGGCAAAGAATCAAGGCCAGGGGCCCCACACCCTAGCCACGAGGGTGGGGGCGCGCCCCTTGCCTCGTGGGCCCCCTGAAGCTCCACCGACCTCAACTCCAACTCCATATATTCGTGTTCGGGGAGCAAAAAATAAAGGAGAAGGATTCATCACATTTTACGATATGGAGCCGCCGCCAAGCCCTAAACTCTCTCAGGAGGGCTGATCTGGAGTCCGTTCGGGGCTCTAAAGAGGGGAATCCGTCGCCGTCGTCATCATCAACCATCCTCCATCACCAATTTCATGAAGCTCACCGCCGTGCATGAGTAATTCCATCGTAGGCTTGCTGGACGATGATGGGTTGGATGAGATTTATCATGTAATCGAGTTAGTTTTGTTAGGGTTTGATCCCTAGTATCCACTATGTTCTGAGATTGATGTTGCTATGACTTTGCTATGCTTAATGCTTGTCACTAGGGCCCGAGTTCCATGATTTCAGATCTGAACCTATTATGTTTTCATGAATATATGTGAGTTCTTGATCCTATCTTGCAAGTCCATAGTCACCTACTATGTGTTATGATTCGGCAACCCCGAAGTGACAATAATCGGGACCACTCCCGGTGATGACCGTAGTTTGATGAGTTCATGTATTAACTATGTGTTAATGCTTTGGTTCGGTACTCTACTAAAAGGAGGCCTTAATATCCCTTTGTTTCCACTAGGACCCCGCTGCCATGGGAGGGTAGGACAAAAGATGTCATGCAAGTTCTTTTCCATAAGCATGTATGACTATATTCAGAATACATGCCTACATTACATTGATGAATTGGAGCTAGTTCCGTGTCACCCTAGGTTATGACTGTTACATGATGAACCACATCCGGCATTATTCTCTATCACCGATCCGATGCCTACGAGCTTTCCATATATTGTTCTTCGCTTATTTACTTTTCCGTTGCTATTGTTATCATCACTACAAAATACCAAAAATATTACTTTTGCTACCATTACCACTACTATCATATTACTTTGCTACTAAACACTTTGCTGCATATATCAAGTTTCCAGGTGTGGTTGAATTGACAACTCAGCTGCTAATACTTGAGAATATTCTTTGGCTCCCCTTGTGTCGAATCAATAAATTTGGGTTGAATACTCTACCCTCGAAAACTGTTGCGATCCCCTATACTTGTGGGTTATCAGAGTCGCCGCCCCCTCTCCCTTGCCCCTAAATATAGTGGGGTGTGGGAGGGCTGCCGCACCCTTCCCCTGGCGCAGCCCTCCCCCTCTCCAACACCTCCTCCTCCGTAGAGCTTGGCGAAGCTCTGCCGGAGAACCACGAGCTCCATCACCACCACGTCGTCGTGTTGTCGGAGTTCTCCCTCAACTTCTCCTCTCCCCTTGCTGGATCAAGAAGGAGGAGATATACCTGGGCTGTACGTGTGTTGAACGCGGAGGCGCTGTGATAATCCCCAAGTGCAGGGAATCATCGTAGCAATTTCCAAAGGTGGAAGTGATAAGTATGGAGTGTCGAACCCACAAGGAGCTAAAGGTAGGATCAATATTCTCTCAATCCCTATCTGTCACTGATACGACTCTACGTACACCGAACGTTTGCTTCCAACTAGTAACGAGAAATAAAACTATGTTGTGGGTATGAAGTGGATAACTTTGCATGATATCGGAGAGCTAACATATAAAATTAGGTGTTGTTATCATAAAGTTAGAATATATTACTAAATATTATAAATAGCGAGTGTGGAATAGTGGTGGATCGGTGTGCGGAATTGTCCTAGGCAATTGTTAACAAGACCGGTAATCACTATTGCAGTTTCATATGAGGGAGAGGCATAAGCTAACACTACAGGAATCAAGCTACTTTGCCGTCTGCCACGGCGGACGGCAAAGGCATGAACGGCGGACGGCAAAGGCCTTTGCCGTCAGCCGCGGACGGCAAAAGGCTCCGGCAAAGTAGGCTTCGGTAAACAGCTACTTTGCCGTCTGCTACTGATGGCAAAGTCTTTGCCGTCCGCCGCACGGCAAAGAGAGCGCGGCAGACGGCAAAGAAGGCGGACGGCAATAATTGCGCTGTCAGTCCGTTAAGTGGCTAACGGCAGGCCTTTGCCGTCCGCCGCTGACGGCAAACTTTCTAGTGTCTTTGCCGTCCGCCGTATGATGTCATCTACACGTCACTACATGGCAGGTTCTTTGCCGTCTGCCACTGATGGCAAAGTCTTTGCCGTCTGCCACTGTAGGCAAACTGACCAAATGGGTCAGCTCCCAGGAAGCACAGCTGGATGCCACGTGTCTTCTTTGCCGTCCGCGGCAGACGGCAAAGAGCCCGTTGCCGTCGGTGGCAGACGGCAAAGAGCCTGCATATTGGCTCTTATCTGTTTTTTATTAAATCCAAGAATTTTCATCACAAATATATATGACATATATAGATATATTTCAAAAGGCCATTACAGAGCAAACATATAAGATATCCAACACATAACTTCATCATCCAACCATATATATTACATGCATAGTTCCATCATACATAACAAGTTCAACATATATAGAGGCATCCAACCATATATATTACAATAGTTTCATCCAACGATACATGCATAGTTCAACGATACAAAAGAAACAGAGAAAGGGATAAGGAGCACTCCATCTATGCAAGCTTTCGTCAAGTGAATGAAATCTGCAAAATGAAAAATAAGAAAGTTAGAACAGGAAGAGTAGAACAAGAAGAAGAGTAGAACAAGAAAAAGACTAGAACAAGAAGAGTAGAACAATAAGAAGACTAGAACAAGAAGAGTATGTCATTTATGAGCTAACTTACGTGAAATGGATCATATATGAGCTAACTAAGTTTGAAATGGGTCGTTTATGAGCTAACCTAGGTGAAATTGAATATTTTGGAGCTAACTTAGTTGAAATGGGTCTTTTATGAGCTAACTAAGGTGAAATGCCACGTTTTTGAGCTAACTAAGGTAAAATGGATCATTTTTGAGCTAACTTAGGTGAAATGGGTCATTTTGGAGCTAACCAAGGTGAAATGGGTCATTTTGGAGCTAACCTAGGTGAAATGGGTCATTTTAAAGCTAACGTAGGTAAAATGGATCATTTAGGAGCTAATCTACGTCAAATGGGTCATTTTAGAGCTAACTTGGATAAATTGGATCACTTGTAAGCTAACTAAGGTAAAATGAGTCATTTTAGAGCTAACTTAGGTAGAATGGATGGTTTATGAGGTCAGTAAGCTTATTAAGTCATTTTGGAGGAAAAGAAGCTAACTCTAGGTCATTATGGTAAGCATATTGGAGGAAATAAAGCTAAGTCTAGGTCTTTATGCATTTGTTAAGCAAAACACTAGAGAAACTTACCGTGATCACGGAGATGTAGGAGCGGGCTGGCTCGCGCCGGTAGCTGGAGAAGGAGCGGGCTGGCTCGCGCCGGTAGCTGGAGAAGGATCATGTGATGCGTTTCTGGAGTTAAGCTGCACCAAAAATCATTTCCAATGTCTCGTTAGCATTATGAAACTCAAATGTTAAGACTAGCAAGTAATGTCCATTCAAATTAAACTCATCGTGCTCCCAGGAGCAATCACTAGCATCGGCGGAGCGGTCTGACCGGACTTCTCGCACACAGACTGCACATTTGTTTTTCACAACAGAGTCATAATAATTAGTAATGAGACTCAAATGTTAAGACTAGCAAGTAATCTGCAGAAGAAACTTACCACAAGGAGCTCGTACATGGCCCTTGCTTGCATGTCATTCCGTGCCCTCTCCTCCTCCAACATCTTTGTCGTCCTCTCCTCCAACTCCCGGTGCCTCTCCGCCGCCTCCGCCAGAAGTTTCTCCGTTCTATCTCTCTCACTCTGTATAGCAGCCTGCAACACCACTCACATGACCATTTGTAATCATTGATGGAAGCGCACACAATGCAATGGAGAAAGATAGCTGAGTACGTATAACTAACCTTGAAGGCGAGTTGGACTGGCCGTTCACGAGGCCTTATCTTAGGAGCGGAGCTCGACTGGCGCGCCTTGATCTCCGGGAGAGTGCTAGGACAATGGATAAGTCCATCTCCCATGGCTATGGAGCCAAGGGACCTCCCGCCACCAGATATCATCAGCAGCTCTGTATCAATGGGACCCTGGCTCGGGTTAAAGTCCTCCCCTTTCCTCGCCTTCCCCTGATCTCTATATTGCATGAGCTTGTCATGGGCGGAGATGTTGGTGAAGTTCTTTGGATCATCAAGGTCAGAAGCAGAGAATGCCTTGATTTTTTGTAAGGGCCAGTGTGGGCCATGGCATACAGGTCGTACACCTCTGGCACTTTATCCGCCTTATTGTAGCGTGCCTGAAAGAGAGAAACAAAGTAAATTAGTAATTAAAGGGCTAAAGCTAGCATGATGAATGAATTGCATGAATCATGAAGCAAACCACATACCCAGTTCCGCCCGTACTGAAATAAGTTGGAGCTTCCTTGGTGGTGTGGCACACCTTCCATTTGGGCACGTTTGTCCTTGGCCTCTTTGTGGGTGGCCAGCCATTCTTTTGAGCACCACACATTGACCAACACCTCCCAACAATCCATCCGATCCGCACACCATCTCGGAGGGGCCTAAGTTAGCAAATAGAAACTTGAGCGCTACGGCTATGAATTACTAAATGAAGGAAGTAAGTACAAGGCCTTAAGAATTACCTTCATGTACTTCTCCTTACTCAAGAACTTATCGCGGCACTCCTGCTTGGGCTTCTTGATACCACGCCCGGCGTAGTAGTCTCGAACAGCCTGCACCCGAACCTCATGCCGTAAGTTCTGAAGTAGGCGCTTGCACTCCTTGTGGATAACATGATCCGCCTCCTCCTCGTATCCCTCCTCACACCTGTAGAATGTCTACAATCAAATGAGACAATATTGATTAGTACAATTAATAACTAGCTAGTTGAAGATTTTTAATTGTGTAAAGGAGAAATTACCCAGAACTTTCTGATCACGACGTCTGCCCTCGTCTTGCACAAGACACCGTCGATAATCTCACTCGGCGGGGCGGGGGCAGCCAAGTAGTGCTCCCAAGTCAATCCAACCTCTGGAAGCCGACCCTCACCAGGCAACGTGACAAACCCCGGGAAGTTTTGCCGAATTAGAACTCCAAGGACAGAGTTGGGCCGGCGGACACTTTCATGGTGATCCCAACCCCTGCAGCATGACAAGGCCAACACATCAGTTATTTGAAGAAACGTGAATGCAGAAGGTACAAAAAGATTAAATGCACTTACCTCTCCCCATCAGGGAAAATCAACCACCTCTGCTTGCAGGTCGCCGGCACGGACGGGAGCCGTGTAGCACCACGCTGGTAGACGTTGCCCCCCTCCTCATCAGTCGGCTCCCCGCCATCATCAGCATGGCCACTCGGCTCCCTGCCATCATCAGCGTGGCCACTCGGCTCCTCAGGCTGACCCGACCAGGTACCCCATCCAGACGTGTGCTCCTCCGGGGTCTCATGGGCCCAAGTCTCGTGGGTCGAAGGCCCCTTGACCCGAGGCTCGTGGGCCGAAGACCCGTGGACCGGAGTCCATGCAGCCTCCTCCTCAGACGAGTCCACCCTAGCAGCCACGTGCTCGGGTGAAACAGCTGGGGGCGGCAGCAAGGAAGGCGCCGTAAGAGTCACCCTACCTCCTCTCCCGCGACCACGTGCTCCACCTCCTCTCTTCTTCTTACCTCGCCCCCTGCTGGGCACCGCGGTCGACGAAGAAGGGCCCGGCGGTGTCGCCATACTATCCAGCAACGCTCGGCGGAGAGGTGCATGTGGAATGGAAGACCTCCCACCACGCGCCGACGAAGAAGGGGCCTCGGCGCGCTCCCGACCAGCGCCCACCATCTTTCAACACCTGCCATGACAAAGAATAAACGAAATTAGTACAACATAAAAAAAAGTACCAACATGAATAATAATATGTATATCACTTAAGTGTATCATCATCAAGTACAACATAAAAAAATTGAATACCTGACACTACTAATAATCTCGATCAGTATCATCAATAAATGCATAATCATCATCATCACTATAATCAATGATGGGCTCATAGGGTTCATTGGCATCAACATGTGCAAGGCCACCTTGACGTAATCAGTCAAGCATTGACAGGTCATCCGCATCAGTAACCTCTTCTTGTTCCGGCTCTTCTTGTTCCTCCTCTGGGGTGATGTCGGATTCATTGCCGCTATCTACTTCAATGTTTTGGGGTGAAGTATAGCGGTTCTTGAAATGCTTTTTGGAAATACGTGTCTCTTGGAAGAATTCTCCTTCATATGTGTCTGGGTTAATGTGAGGTTCATAATCCTCTTCCTTTGGGGGAGAATGTCTAGCACGTGGCGGCACTTCATAAACGACATCCCAACCTTTCAGATTTGGATTAGTTTGGCAGGCCCACGTTAGATAGAATACTTGGGTCGCCTGTTGATCCGTAATATAGACATCAGGAACATCTAAATGGGTGCTTTGGTTGATTACAACTAGCCCTATATGTTCATGAGTCCTTCTAGTCTCCTTCGGCCGAAACCAATAACATTTGAAGACTACGACATTCGGTGGGTTTTCACCATAGAACAGAAGTTCATAAATTGCTTCAACTCTCCCATAATACTCGGTACCTCCTTCGCCGATAGCAGATACACAACAATTTGTAGACTTTCGGTCGGCCATAGATAGCTCTTTGCCATAGGTACGAAAGCGATACCCGTTGATGTCGTACTTGTCAAATGAACAGACCTTATAGTAAAAACCATTAGCGACTTGTCTCAATTCGGCGTCTATAGACTCTGAATTAGGCTACAAGTTTAATATGAAAGGATTGTTGCATTATGCACAAATTAGCGAATGAAATGAAATTTTCTAATAGAAATTACCGTTTGTTTGAACCAAGAGATGAAACCGGGATAGCCGCCTCCTTGCTTTGCGAGAAGCTCATACTCTTCGACGGAATCCTTTTGGATCTCGGCTCCATACGAGAATATGGCGACGTATCGACTGTATGACATATCCAGGAATAAGAGCAGTTCAAAGGAAATAGAAGTTGCGAAACAATGTACCGAGAACTTACTCGATGTACGGCCGCACTTCTATCAGGTTGTTGAAGATATACAACGAAATGGTCCGCCATTCTTCGTTATCCAAAGATACTGGATGTGAAACACTAGCTGGTGCGAGATTCCCTTTGAATAGGCTGAGGTTGGATCCACCCTTTTTAGGCTCGTCAGCATTGTACCGAGGCTTCAGATTATGCAAATGACGATTTTTGGCTTCGTAGTGCGCTGTTACGAAGTTTGCCGCCTCCTCTGTGATGAATGCCTCAGCCATCGATGCTTCAATTCTACGTTTATTTTTACATTTTTCTCGAAGCGTCTTCTGCATCCTCTCAGTTGGGTAGCACCAACGATTTTGCACGGGCCCCCCAATCTTGCCTCGGTCGGGAGATGCAAAATCAAATGCTGCATTGGATTAAAGAAGCCCGGTGGAAAGATCTTCTCTAACTTGCAGATCAACTCCGGTGCCAAATCTTCCATTTCTTCTAGCACGCCAGGCGATAGTTCTTTCGCACAAAGAACACGGAAGAAATAGCTGAGTTCTGCCAGTACTAGCCATTCATCCTCAGGGATGAAGCCACGCAACATCACCGGCATTACCCGCTCAATCCATATGTGCCAATCATGACTCTTGAGACCAAATATCTTCAGTTTATCAAGATTCGCTCCCCTCTTTAGATTCGCTGCATACCCATCGGGGAACATCAACTGCTGTTGCACCCACAAGAGAATTTCCCTCATAGCTGGCCTTCCAAGATTGAACCATGCCTTTGGCTTCGTCCAGTTCTGCTTTCCTTTCGGTTCTTTCATGTTTTGTAACGGCCTATCACATAGCGCCTCCAGATCGACTCTAGCCTTAGTATTATCCTTTGACTTCCCATCTATGCCGAACAATGTACCAAAAAGTGCCTCGGCGATATTCTTCTCAGTGTGCATCACGTCGATGTTGTGTGGGCAAAGGAGGTCTTTGAAGTAAGGCAGATCCCATAAGCATGTTTTGTGAGTCCACGCGTGCTTAGTATTATACCCCTTGAAGTACCCTGGACGTTGTGGATCTGGCTCGAGAGCGTTTAACTGATCCAGGGTCTGTTGGCCTGTCAATGCAGGTGGTGCAGAGTTTTTGACAACTCTACCCCTGATGAAGTTCTTCTTGTCTTTCCTGAACTTATGGCGAGGATCCAGGAACTGTCTATGCATGTCGAAGCAAGAAAACTTGCGACCGGCCTGAAGCCAACGAAACTCAAGAGCTCCCTTGCATGTGGGGCACGGGAACCTTCCATGCACACACCAGCCAACGAATAGCGCATACGCCGGCAAGTCATGCGTCGAGTACATGTACCAGACACGCATTATGAAGTTCCGTTTGCTAAAGGCGTCGTATGTCTTGAACCCATTATCCCAGGCTTCTTGCAATTCGTCCTTAAGCGGCTGCATGTACACATTCATATTTTTGCCCGGATAGTTGGGTCCTGGAATTATCAACGTCAGGAAAATGTTCTTTCTTTGCATAATCTGTCCGGGGGGGAGATTGAGTGGAAAGACAAATACGGGCCAACAACTGTATTGGGCTGCCGTCATACCAAACACACTGAACCCATCCGTGCTGATGCCGACTCGAGGATGCCTCGGATCTGCCGCTTTGTCAGCATGTAATTCATCAAACTTTTTCCACGCAACACCATCCGATGTGTGTACCATCATCAGATTCCCATCTGCATCTAGTTCGGTTCTTTTGCCTGTTTTGTGCCATGTCATCTGTCTGGCCGTCTCTTCGACCATGAAAAGACGTTGAAGTCTTGGTACGATTGGCATATACCGAAGAACACTAACGGGGATTTTGGTCTGTGTCTTCTCACCCATACCGTTGTCTACCACAATATACCTGGAAGACTTGCAAATGGGACAATAGTTCAAGTCCGCATAGTCAAGCCTAAATAAGGCACATCCTTTCTCACAGGCATGTATCTTCTCATAGGGCATCTTCAGTGCATGGAGGATTTTGTCCGACTGGTACAGGTTTGCAGGCATTACATGGCCTTTGGGTAGAAAGCGTCCAAATACTGTCATAATTGCGTCATAGCATTCTCTGCCCAAGTTGAACTGAGCCTTCAGAGCCATTACTTGTGAGATGGCATCCAACTGACAAAGCTCAGTGTGCTCGTGGAGCGGACGTTTTGAAGACTCCAACATTTCATTGAAGGCCTTTGCAGATTCCTCCATCTCCTCGTCCGAATCCCGAGCATCATCATAGTCTTGCACCATGTTTTCCATCCCGGTACCATGCTCGTCGGTGCGACGACGATCCACCTCAGCTCGGTCACGTTGGGCAGACTCACCATGAAATGTCCACACCGTATAATCGGGCGTAAAACCACTCTTCTGCAGGTGTTTGCCCATTTCAGCCTCTGTCTTCTTTTCCCAATTGCCGCACCGGAAACAGGGGCACCAGGTTTTCTTTTGGCCATTTGCAAATGCGGCTTGCACAAACCCCTTAGTTTTTGTGAACCATTCAGCGCTCCATTTGTTCTGACCAGTGTGACCGGTATACATCCAAGCACGGTCACTCATCTTGACTTTCAGAGCTACTGGACACACAACAATTATATATGTAATTCACCATGTATATATTCATCAGTTGATCTACTTTGTCAATTTTATTACGTCCATGCAACCTACACTCTAATAGGTAATGATAGGTCCTAATCCCACCCGTGTATGTGTAGATTGGGTTCATTTTCCCATGCTATGCTCCGGATCCGACGCAAAATTTCGGCAGCACCTCCCCGCTGTTCTCCTGATACACGTCTCTGCAATAAACAGAGAGGATGTGTACCCGGAGAACAACAGGGGAGGCACTGACGAAATATATGCGTCGGATCCGGAGCAAAGCATATGGGAAAACGAACCCAATCTACACATACTCGGGCTGTCCATGGATAGCGTTGGACAATTCGAAAGAATCAAGGTTATAAATATGCAAATGCATGCATATTTATAACTATGACGCTTTCGAACGGGAGACACATATTGGTTACGCATACTGATGATTCAAGACACATATATAGCTAGCTATCAAGTTTCATCGGAATAGATCAAATAATTAATGGGGGAGGAGGACTTGTCATTTGTGCTCACCCACGAACGAAGGGGCAGAGCTCGTCAAACGCACGGCGAGGTCGTCGAACACCAAACCTCGCAGCGATGAAACAACTGCACATTTAAAACTACACGATCAACACAATTATATATGATGTTTTTCATAACAAAATCGAAAAATATATGACCTAACTAATAATTCACAAATATATGACCCCGTCGGCCTCTGGAAGGCCAAAGAACACCTTTTCGGGAGGTGTCGGTGGTCGGGGTGTCCTGTCGGTGTCGGGGTGCCGTGTCGGGGTCGGGGTGCTGTTTCGGGGTCGGGGGTCGGGGTGTCGTGTCGATGTCGGGGTAGTGCCGTGTCGGTGTCGGGGTGTTGTTTCGGGGTCGGGGTGTGGTGTCGGGGTCAGGTGTGTCGGGTCAGGCTCGGGGTCGGGGTGTCGGGTCAGGCGGGGGGCGGGGTGTCGGGGTCGGTCGGGGTGTCGGGGTCGGGGTGTCGGTCAGGTGGGTCGGGTGTCGGGGTCGGGGTCGGGGTGGGGTTCGGGGTCGGGTGTCGGGGTCGGGGTCTCGGGGTCGGGGTGTCGTGTCGGGGTGCCGGGTCGGGGTCTGGGTACCGTGTCGGGTCGGGTTTCTTTTTTCCTTTTCTTCTTCTTCCTCTTCTTCCTTTTCTTCCTTTTTCTTCTTCTTCTTCTTCTTCTTCTTCTTCTTCTTCTTCCTTCTCTCCTCCTTTCCTTTTTCCTCTTCTTCTTCTCCTCCTCTCCTCTTTTTTCTTCTTCTTCTTCTTCTTCTTCTTCTTCTTCTTCCTCTTCTTCTTTTTCTTCTCCTCCTCCTCTTCTTCTTCTTCTCCTCTCCTCTTTTTCTCTTCTTCTTCTTTCCTAAAACTAAACTAAACCTAAACCTAAAACTAAAAAAACAGAAAAAGGAAAAAACTAAATCTAAACCTAAAACTAAACTAAAACTAAACCTATAAACCTAAAACTAATCCTAAAACTAAAACTAAATCTAAACTAAACATAAACCTAAAACTAAAAAAACAGAAAAAAGAAAAAAAGGAGGCAAGAGCTCACCTGGGTGGAGGAGGGGGGCGGGGCGGCCTGGGGCGGCGGGGCGCGGAGGTGCCGGCGCGTGGCGGCCCAGACGGCAGGCGCGGGGGCGACGGGCGGGGGGGCGCCGGGGCGCCGGGGGTGGGCGCGACGGGCGGGGACTGGGGCAGCGGCGGGGTGGTGGGGCGACGGGGCGGCGGCGAGGGAGAGAAAGAGAGAGAGGGGTGGGGTGGGGCGGCCGTTAACGTTAGTGGGGCCCTCCCGTCTTGCCGTCCGCTAGCGGACGGCAAGAGGGGGCCGTTAGGTTTTTTTAGCAGCTCGTTAGTGGGCCCCTCCTCTTTGCGTCCGCTAGCTAGCCGACGGCAAAGAACTGGCTGATTGCAATAGGTCTTTGCCATCAGCCAGTTCTTTGCCGTCTGCTTTTTGGTAGCTGATGGCAAAGGGCTTCTTTGCCGTCTGCTAGCTGACGGCAAAGAGCTAGCAGATGGCAAGTAGCTGATTCCAGTAGTGTCATCCTGTCCGGCATCAAGCCCCCACTGGTCGAGCCTCTGGAGCGTTCGGCTGGCTGCTGGCTCGATGAGTTGCCAGCCGTCCTCTGGAGTCTGTGCACGACTCCAAACAAGTCAACCGGCTTCACACCTTTCTTCCTCATCTACGGTGCTGAAGCCGTCATCCCAACAGACATAGAGTTCGACTCCCCGCGAGTCACCATGTACACCGAGGAGGAAGCAGAAGAAGCACGTCAAGACGGCGTCGATCTGCTGGAAGAGGGCCGGCTATTGGCACTCAGCCGGTCCAGCATCTACCAGCAGAGCCTGCGCCGATACTACAACAGGAAGGTCAAGCCGGCCAGCACAAGCTGTCAGCGCCTTGGGAAGGCCCTTTCATCATCAGCAAAGTACTGGGCAAGGACTACTACTACCTGATTGACGCTCAGAAGCCCCGAGCACGCAAGAGGGACGACTCCGGCAAAGAGACGGAGTGGCCCTGGAATGCAAATCTCCTTCGAAGATTTTACAGTTGATGCAGTATGTACCATGCCACCTTTTGTATTAAAATACCAAGACTTCGGGCCCCCCGAGACGAGCTCGGGGACTGCCCTCTTTTGTCTGTATGATAAAAATTATGCCGACGAGTACGTTACTCTTTGTTATGCCGCTTGGCACGGGGCTCGACAGGTCAGCCCGGGGACTTGCTGCCTTGCACTATGAAATGCTTATTGCAGCCGGACAAGTAGTGTGGGGCGCCTAAGCCGTCTCCTGTCAGAAGCCGCAACTCACAGAGCGACTGTACGGTGGGTAGGAGTAAGGTAGAATGGGCGTTCGCATGAAAAATGGCTAAGGACTCAAAGCATAAAACATAGCTTAAGACGGCTTCCAGCCTTCCCTTTTTCTTTTCGCAAACCGACTATTAAGCAGTCGGATCACCACCTTCTATCCAACTTGCTAAAAAACTCTAAAACGGCTAAGTACTTGCCTTCCCAAAGTAGCCAAGCATTCGATCCAATGGTAGTCCGCAGAGCGGCTGTCCGACTGGCAAGACAGGCAACTAAGGGAAAGCGGCAAAGGAAAAGGCCAAAAGAGCAATTAGCAAGAAAAGATAGAATTCGGATAAATATTTACATAACATAGGCCCTTGGCCGAATCTTCGAGCAGAAGTTCAAAATACACCCCGCGGGTGGAATTGTGCGAATTAACAAGTTCTTCAAGACTACTAAAGCAGATAAAATAAAGATAAGGCGGCAGCTTAGGAAGCGGCAGACGGATTCGGAGGGTGGGAGGAGGCGGCAGCGTCAGGTGTTGGGGCGGCCGGCCGGGCAGTCTCGGCTTGATCGCCTCCGGCGGCAGTCGGCTCGGTCGCACGCGGCTCGTTGCTGGAGGCGCGGTCGAGCTGAGGCTGGCCGTCTGCCCCGTCTTCTGGTGCCTCCGTCCTCCGCCTCGCCTTCCTCCTCAACGCTGGAGCCGATCACCTCCACCGAGTCCTCGTCGTAGTCTGGGTTCATCCCAAACCACTCCGGCGGTACCTCCTAGCTGTCTTCAGACCGCTCGGGGACGAAGATGCTGGTGTCGATGTACTCGGCAATCGCCGCGGCACGCTTGACAAGGGCGTCTTCCGCGGCTGCCAGCTCTAGCTGGGCCTCTGACTGGAGTGTGGCCAGCCGGTCTAGGTCCAGGCCCGGATACCACGCCTTGACGAACTCCAAGGCCCGGTGCGATCCAGCTCGGTCCGAGGAACCCTTCCAGGCCTCAAGACGACCAGCCGCGACCTCCAGCCAGTCGGCGGTCCGACTAGGGGTGCGCGGAGCCTGCATGTCCAGCCACAGGGCGGCAATCGCCTGGGCATCGACACATTGAAGCCGGCGCAGCATCCGGTGAGTCGGCCGAAGGCGAGCCTCGATGCTCAAGATATGCTCATCAAGGGTTTGGGGGGCGTCGGCGGCAATCTCTGCGCCCTCCGCCCTCCGACCTTCACGGTCAGCCTCGATGGCTTGGATGGCAGCCTGCGAATGCCCGGGAAAGAAGTCTGCCAAGACGGAAGAAACAAAGAAGCAAGTCAAAAACCAGGAGTCGGCACGACTCATAATCGGCAGCTCAAAGAAAGAAAGTAAAGAAGCCCATCATCAACAATGTCTTCAATCTCATGGAAGCCGGAGGCCAGCATTGCCTCTTTGTCAGTCCAGGAGGAGCGCTCGCTCGCAAACTCGGCCAGGAGAGTGGCTTCCGCCTCTTCCGCCTCCTTCTGCGTCTTCGTAATTAGCTCCCTCTGCTCTGCCAATTGTGTGGCCGGCAGATCGTGCTCCGTGGTGAGCTTGCTGCACTCCTCCCCCTTGGCGCTCAACACGGAGTTGGCTTCGCTCAGCTGTTGTTGAAGAACACCGTTGGCTTCTGAAGAGAAGGAAGAAAGAAGGTGTTAAGTCATCAATAAAGAGGGTCGCCGGGGAGATCCGGCCCCGCTGTTCAGCAGTCGGCCCGAATCTCGGGGACTACAGCCCGCGGGTGCGCCAGCGCGCCCCCGCAAAGAAGAAAAAGGACTCACTCCGTCTCTCCGACAAGTCGGTGGTCCGCTTGCCCAGCTCTTCAAAGTTACGGTTGAAGGCAGTAATACGGAGATTGTGGTAGTCCTACGATAAGTGTTTCAGACAAAAGTTAGTACCCAGAACTCACCAAGTGGAGTTCCCGGCCGCCTGCTCAGCAGCCGGCCCTAAACTCGGGGACTACACCCAGTGGGTGCGCTGGCGCGCCCCCATAGAGAGGAACAAGAAAACAAGGACCAAAGAGAAAACATACCCGGACGGCTGCCCGCGATGCCAGGTACGCCTTAGTGTAGTTCTGGAGGGCGTCGCCCTCAGCTCGAAGCTTCATTTGGACATCCAGAAGCGCCTGGTTCAGCGGCCATGTGCCGCCTCCTCGCACCCACCCAATGGGCGTGGCGCTCGTTGCTTCGGCATCCGGGATCGCCGAGCTGGCGGTGCCGGTCTCCAGGGGCCGTGGCGCCGAGGTCGCCTTCTCAAGACGGCGGCGCGTTGGCGAGCCGACTTGAAGGAGTAGCCTCCACGGCCTCGTCTTCAGTCGGCGGCACCAGAGGGTCCGCTGGCTGTTTGCCTTGCGCGCTCCCAGACGGCGGCGGAACGATCACGTCCGGCATGGAGGAGTCGCCGCCTTCCCTCTCCATGACGGGGTTCTCGCCGCCGGCTTCCCCAGTCTGCCCCGTGAACTCCGGAGGCGGCGGCGCAGAGTTCAGCGGGGTGATGAACACCGCCGATTGGCGGTGCGCGGCCTCCTCAGCCTGCCGCTTCGTCGCGGCGACGGCTTCGGCCTCCGCCAGTTTCTTCTTGGCGGAGGCCTCCGCCTTATCGGCCTCCACCTTCTCCAGGCGGGCGGCCTCTTCCTCGTTGCGCTTCTCCTGCGCATTCCGCTCCGTCGCCTCCCGGAGGTCAGCAGCGGGGTCAATCCGCCGAGTGGTGGCGGACGTCTCCGCTGACCCCATGACGGAGGCGGCGACAACCCTCTCAAGAGTGAGGGGAGCCCTGAAGCGAGGGAAGCAAGTAAAAGACTCAGACAAAAGCTACAAAGAAAGAATAAAGCATTAGACGAATACTCACGCGGAGACCAGTGGCGGCTTCTTTACTTCCTTGCGGAAGCGGATGGCCTTCGCGGCCGCCTCGTCCCGCTTGGTCGCCGTAGCCGAACTCTTGGGCTTCTTCGGCCGACTGCCGAACAAGGTCGGCACGGCTCTACGTTTTTTCCCATCGCCTGGAGCACTCGGCGCGGTAGAAGAGCCCGCGCCGGGATGACTGGCTCCTGGCCAGTGGCGGGGGGCGACCTCCTCCTCATCTTAGGCCAGTCCTCGCCCCCGCCCGGAGCCCCAGGCCGCTCCTCCCTCAGCGTCGTCTTCCAAAGCTGCCGCCCCCAGATCGGGGTCGTCGACGTCGCTCTCCGCCCGGTCGGCGAGGAACTCGTGGACCGGCCCCGTGGTGCCAGCTGGTGGATGAAGGAGGGGATTCTGGCCAAAGCCGACTGGTCAGGTCGCTCAAAACAAACTCGGCAAGAAAGAACACAATTCAAAGAAAGAAAGAAAGAAAGAAAAGCAACTCACTGTGGATGGGGGGTTGCGCGGGAATACGGCTCCTTGCCGAACTGCCAGTCCTCCAGGAGATTGCTATCCGAGAGGTAGTTCACCATGTAGGCCACCTCCTCGTGAGGCATGTCCTTGGTGCACATCCGACTCGGGTCACGGGGCCCGCTCATTTGGCATATCATGTGGGGGCGGCCTTGGAGTGGGAGAACTCGGCACGCCACGAAGGCGGCCAGCAGGTCTGGACCAGTCAGGCCCTCCGACTGCATCAGCACTCGGAGTCGCGCAACGGCGCCGGCTCCCGCAAGCGTCAGCGACTTGGCCCGGAACGACCAGTTGGCAGTCTCCCAGCCGGCGGGCCGGCTTCGAAAGCCGGCAGGTTGACCCAATCCCCTTCGCGAAGACGCTCTTCATGTAGAAGTACGATCGCTGCCACATCTTCACCGACTTTATCAGCTTGATGGTGGGGAAGGGGTTGTCGCCCCGACCTCCGTACGGCGATGAAGCGCGCCGCATGAGCCGGCACGCCTGCAGCCTGGGTGCCGAGCTTGGAGTAGAAGAACTCCCCCCAGAGCTCGAGGGTGGGGAGCACTCCGAGGAAGCCTTCATACAAGGCGACGAAGGCGGACAGCAGCACCACCGTGTTGGGCGTGAGGTGGTGCCGCTGGAGGCCGTAGAACTCCAGGAAGGAGCAGAAGAAGCTACTCGCCGGTAGCCCCAATCCGCGCAGGCAGTGCGAGCGGAAGATAACCCGCTCGCCCTCCTCCGGCGCCGGAGAGATCTCCCCCTCGGCGCAAGGCGTACCCGCATGTAATTTCGCGGGAGCCGACGAGTCTTGCGGAGGAACTCGATGTGGTCGTCGTGGACTTCTGAGCCATCCCAGGTGCCGGAATGCACCGAGGGAGGCGCGGTGGCAGAAGAAGAACTCATCGTGAGAGGATCGCCGCGGCGTTCGGCAAAGCTTGAGCGCGCGGCGGTGCGAGGAAGAAGGAGAAGATGAAGAAGAGCAAGGAGTAGCATGGAGAAGGGGCGCGCGTGCTCCGCCGCGTCCCCTCCTCCCCCTACTTATAGCCTCATGGGCTGCGAAGCCGAGGGGGCGGTCGTGGGATTTACTACGCCCACGGCCCCATGACCCCCACGGTTCCACGACAAAGTTACTGTGCGCAGTAACTCCACGGGAATCCCAACCGTACGCCTGGGCCACAGCGGATCAGCTCGGGCGCCGAGGCGCGGTAGTGGCGGGCCCCGCCTACGGGCCTGTCCCGTCACGCGCGTAGGCTGGCAGACTGCCCGGCCGCGTGTATCACGTGACAGGCCCGGAACGGGCGGCGGCCTGGAGGCTTAGCCAGCACGCTACTTGGATCCCGCTGCGATGTTCGAAATATTGTGTGAGTCAGAGTTGGGCGAGTCCGACTCCTTCTAGACGGCCTAGCAGAAGTCAAGCAAGATCCATGTCTCGGTCACCCAGAAAGAGAAACTGCTGAGGCTCCTCGGCCGATCGTCCGTGACGCCTCATCAGCTTCGGGGACTACTGTCGGAGTAATGGGCCACGTGTAGGCTAACCCGAGTCCCAGAACCTTTCAAGACATCGGGGCAGGCTGCGCCCCTCAAGACCCTAGGACAAAGAGCCGCCTTCTGAGGAGTCGGCGGCAAGGCCACCGACTAGCCACTCGCGGCCGAGTCCTAGGGACGACTTCAGGACAAACCGACTCCTGACTGACGACTTCCCAAGAAGCCGGCCTTGGGGAATCGGCCCGCGACTCTAGCAAAACCCCATGACCTCATAAAGAGGGACATGACAGGGGAGTGGCTACTGTGAAGACTGCTCCCACCCCTTTCCAAAGGCAGGCATGGCCACAGTACGCCGTACCCGCGGAGATCTCCGAGCGGCGCGGCACTGTTGCCATGCTAGCCCTGACATCAGCACCGATGGACCGAATCCTGTGCCCACGACGGCTTGTCTGTACAACCTTTGGGCGGCGGGTCCCACCGGCCAGCAGGATCCCAGAAGACGGCAAGTGCGCCACTAGTCGGACCCATTGGGAGTCGGCCCCCGAGAGTCGGCCAGCTCCTCCCCCGGGGCCCATGCGGCATTAACTAGATGTGACGGAGAGTGGCAACAGTGAATGCCCGCCGGGCGGCGGGACTGTTGCCATGACTCCATGACCAAGCCCGCGTCATTAGAAGCACGGCTACAGTAACAGCAGCCGGCAAGACCCGCCCGCGGCGGACACGGCCTATGTCGGCTCCGTACCGCCAGTCGGCGGGGCCCACCAGTCGGCGGGCCCAGGAGTCGGCGGATAAGACGGCGGCCGAGAGACTGACGGCTGGGCCCGCGTCCAGCCGGATTACCATTGTACCCCTGGGGGGTAGGCCTATATAAAACCCCCCAGGGCACCCATGCAAAGGGTTGGAATCCATTAGTACTAGACCAGATCATATAGGAAGGAGGAAGCTAGCCTTGCCTTCTCCTACCTCTAGGAAACAGCTCAAGGAGCAATCGTGTAAACACTTTGCCATAGTGATCATGCGGAGACCCCGTAGAGCAGCAGTAGGGGTATTATCTCCCCGGAGAGCCTTGAAGCTGGGTAAGATTCGCCGGCGTGCATGTCTTTGCCTCATCCCGTTTCCAGGCACCGGCGACATTCTACTCGCCCCCACCATGATAAGCCATCCTTTGGCATATGTCGCACCCAACCCCCGACACCCGCCCATGGGAGGCGCAGCTGGCTCCGAATTGAGGGTCGGAGCGGTTGCCGGCGTGATCTCCTGGACACTGTCCGATGGCAGAGCTAAATCATGCTCATCGTGGCCGTGTGGCGCACTAGGCAGGGGCTCGAATCCGTCAAAGATCAAGTCTCTGCGGATATCGGCCGTGTAGTTTAAGCTTCCAAACCTGACCTGGTGGCCAGGGGCATAACTCTCGATCTGCTCCAGATGGCCAAGCAAGTTTGCCCGCAATGCGAAGCCGCCGAATACAAAGATCTGTCCGAGGAGAACTCACCCTAGACCGCATCGCCATCGATGATCGAAGGAGCCATCAAGCCTAATGGCGACGACATAGAGGAACTCTCAATGAGAGCACCAATGTCGGTGTCAAAACCGGCGGATCTCAGGTATGGGGTCCCGAACTATGCGTCTAAGGCGGATGGTAACATGAGGCAGGGGACACGATGTTTTACCCAGGTTCGGGCCCTCTTGATGGAGGTAAAACCCTACGTCCTGCTTGATTATTCTTGATAATATGTGTAGTACAAGAGTTGATCTACCACGAGATCGGAGAGGCTAAACCCTAGAAGCTAGCCTATGGTATGATTGTCTCTTGTCCTACGGACTAAAAGCCTCCGGTTTATATAGACACCGGAGGGGGCTAGGGTTACACAAGGTCGGTTACAAAGGAGGAGATATACATATCCGTATTGCCTAGCTTGCCTTCCATGCCAAGTAGAGTCCCATCCGGACACGGGCCGAAGTCTTCAATCTTGTATCTTCATAGTCCAACAGTCCGGCCAAAGGATATAGTCTGCCTGTCCGGAGAACCCCTAATCCAGGACTCCCTCACGCGCGTCAAGATACAATGGGCGAACATGGATGCCGTCAAGCTCGTTACCGAAGGACTGCCCGCGGGCAAGGAGCACCGCACGCCCGAGCGGTATTTTGAAGATGTTCTGAAGGGATCCCGCATTGTGGCAGAGCAATGTGCTAAGGACATTATTTTTGAATGAATGCATTCATGTAATCCCGTCCTGTATGATGAAAACAAGGCTTGATATGTGATATAATGCTTTGCTGTTTTGTTTATTCAAAATTTTACCTCCCGTGCGGCCGTTTCATCAAATCTGAGAGTTGGCCAGTCGCCGGCTTCAGCCCCCACATAGGTAGTACGGGGGTGTTCGGGATGAATCTAAACACTCTTTATCAAAGAGTTTGGTCCTTAAAGGAGGTGTTTAGCGCAACGAACCAGGTAATCGGACTATGTGGCTTTATTACCCTCACTTAGCCATAGGACTTTGACAATGAAAATATAGGCGCAGCCCCTAGTATCCAGACTAGGGTGTTGTAAACACCTGATCGGATAAGAACCGATTCGTTGCATAATGCGGGTAAAATCGCTAAAGATTTGAAACCTCCGAAGAGCTGACCGGATCATGCTGCATCATGACAGTCAGTTTTCGGCTTTCTCTAATGAGGTGCTCATCCGGATAAACCAAGACATAATCGCAGTAGTTCTCCCTTTACTGCCCTAGCCGATATAGCAGAACATAAGGTAGTAAGCACAGGAGCCGGGCAACCCAACTATTGACCAAAGATATGATTCGGAGCCAATTCATATAATGCTAAATTCGGGGTGCCAAACTATACTATAAAAGTGTTCAGACTTGTTGCCATAGTGTGGGGCACAATAAGGCCCCTGGCGGATTACGACGTACCAAGGTGTACAGATGCAAATTAAAACAGCTAAAATAAAAATAAAGAAGAAGCTAGTGCCACATATGTTGGGCCGCAAACTGTTTCCATTATAATTTTAATTAATACGTCAGAGCATACTTGAACGAAAAGTGCGAGAAGCAACAGTGGCTATTTAACATGCCAAGACCAAGGAGGAGCTGCGTACGGGTCCTGAAAACAGGTAGAGTGATCGCCAAGAAGGGCATCTAGAGATTCCCCCGCACATCTGTGCTACTTGCCACCTTGGTGTGTCCGTCCTTTGAGAGGACCGATTATGAGGGTGGCGAGAGGGGCCCGCGGAAAGGAAACCTGAAGAGGAAAAAAGAAAAAGTGAAAGTATGTGTGTCCAGGGGAGGCCGAGCCTTATTATGGATCACAATCTAGTTATGCCTTCGTCTATGCCCATGGTATTTTGAGAACGTAGTTATGTACACGTGGCGCGAACGCCACCACTTGGTGTGGTCTGGGACTGAGGCCGAATTGCTAGTTGAGCTCTTGACGAGATGGGCTGTCCTGGCGCATGGTAGTCCGGACTCGTTTGACAGTGTCCCGGAGTATGGCTGCTGAATTAAGGTTCTGCTTGCAGAGGCCGCTCTGTACTTCTGCTGCCAGGGCAGCGGTGTGCTCCTCGGTATGGAGGGAGCGCTCCGTATTTCCATTGACTGTTATGACACCGCGTGGTCCGGGCACCTTGAGCTTGAGATAAGCATAGTGCGGCACCGCATTGAATCGGGCAAACGCAGTTCGTCCGAGTAGTGCGTGATAGCCACTGCGGAAGGGGACGATATCAAAGATTAACTCCTCACTTCGGAAGTTGTCCGGAGATCCGAAGACGGCCTCCAATGTGATTGAGCCCGATCAGCGGGCCTCTACACCTGGTGTAACTCCTTTGAAGGTAGTGTTGGTGGGCTTGATCCTTGATGGATCGATGCCCATTTTGCGCACTATATCCTGGTAAAGCAGGTTGAGGCCGCTGCCGCCGTCCATGAGGACTCGTGTGAGGTGAAATCCATCAATTATTGGGTCGAGGACTAGTGCGGCTGACCCGCAATGGTGGATACTGGTCGGATGATCCCTACGATCGAAAGTGATCGGACATGATGACCATGGGTTGAATTTTGGGGCGACTGGCTCTATCGCATAGATGTCCTTGAGTGCGCATTTGCTCTCCCTCTTGGGGATATGGGTGGCGTATATCATGTTCACCATTTTGATTTGAGGGGAAACTTCTTCTGTCCCCCTGTGTTCGGTGGACGGGGCTCCTCGTCATCGTTCTTGCTTTGCGACCCCTTCTCCTTGTCTTCGGCATTTAACTTGCCGGCCTGTTTGAAGACCCCAAAACTCCTGTGGGTATGATTGGATGGTTTATCAGGGGTGCCGTGGATCTGACATGGGTGATCGAGTATGTGTTCTAGGCTGGAAGGGCCCTGATTATTTCTTTTATATGGCTTTTCCGCTGACCGGACTTGGAGCCACTGAATCCAGCGTAGACCGTCGTGTCATCGGTATTATCACCGTTGCTTCGACGCTTATGTCTGTTGCGTCGGGGCTTGCCGTTGCTATTTCTGGCTTCCGAAGTCCCAGGTTCGCTTGTATTGTTACTATGGGCTAGCTAGCTATCTTCGCCCGTGCAAAAGCGGGTCATGAGTGCCGTGAGGGATGCCATGGACTTCGACTTTTCTTGGCCGAGGTGTCGGGCGAGCCATTCGTCCCGGATGCTATGTTTAAATGCTGCTAGGGCTTTGACGTCCGGACAGTCGACGATCTGGTTCTTTTTGGTTAAGAATCTAGTCCAGAATTTCCTGGCTGACTCTCCGGGCTGTTGGATTATGTGACTTAAGTCATCGGCATCCGGAGGTCGAACATATGTACCTTGGAAATTGTCAAGGAAGGCTTCTTCCAAGTCCTCCCAGCTGCCAATGGAGTTTTCAGGCAGGATGTTCAGCCAGTGTCGGGCTGGCCCCTTGAGTTTTAGGTGGAGGTATTTGATGGCATGAGGATCATCGCCGTGCGCCATGTGAATATGGAGGATAAAGTCTTCAATCCATACCGCGGGATCTATGGTTCCGTCATATGATTCGATATTCACGGGTTTGAACCCTTCTGGGAATTCATGTTCCATTACTTCATCAGTGAAGCAGAGGGGGTGTGCGGCGCCTCTATATCGGGCCAGGTCGTGACGTATTTAGGATGGACTCCGTCTGTGATTTTTGGCTCGGACGTAACTATGCTTTCCATGTTCGGCTCGATAGCCGTCGTCGCGCGTCGGGGGCACGCCCCCGTGATCCATAGATCGATTTGGCTAGACCCGCTTTATTCTTCAGGCCCTGCCGTAGATCATATGTGTATCCCTGAGCAGTTTTGTCTCTGTCTTGACGACGAGGAGGTACGGGCTGGTTTCGGCTTGGGTTGCCGCTTTGTCCCGACCACGTGGTGGTCGGTCAGCCGCATTGTGCACTGATGGCACGGGCTCCAGCGCCTCATCATCGAATTGAGGTAGTAATTTGCGCTTCGGGTAACATTTGAGTGGTCGCTTGAGGCCGTACTCCTCGGCTTCCAGGACGTTAGTCCATCTATTATTAAGCAGATCTTGATCAGCTTGAAGCTGTTGCTGCTTCTTTTTCGGGCTCCTTGTAGTGACTATTAGCCGGCGCTTGAAGCGCTCCTTCTCGAGAGGTTCCTCAGGCACGATAAAATCCTCGTTGCCGAGGCTCACCTCATCCTTGGAGAGTGGAAGATAATTGCTGTCCTCCGAGTCTTCGTGCATGGCTTGTTCATTAGGGCCGACTCACCCATCTTCCCATTCATCTTGTTCGGAAGTTGCCTCAACGGGGTCTTCATTTTCTTCGGCACCGTCCGGAGTGTTATCTTCTCCTGTGCTGGTGTTGCTGTCTTTGCTACGGCGTGATTTAGAGCGACACCACTGACGCCGGCGTTTTGGTTGTATCTCAGGAGGTTTATCCTCAACTGGATCTTCCTTGTCATCGCCACTATTCTCTTTTGGTGCATCTACCATGTATACATCGTATGAGGAGGTGGTCGTCCATCGTCCGGTGAACGGTGGGTTTTTGGCCTGCTCCTCTCCAGCATCGTCGTCCATACCGTCGATGTCTTCGGAGCCATAATCGAGCATGTCGGTTAAGTCTACGACAGTGGCTATTAAGTGGGTGGGGGTGGGAAGCGGAATTCTCTGTCGTCAGCCCCCAGTTCAAACCGGATATAATTTGGTTGAGATTCCCCCGCTAAGGAGAGTGTTTTAAATGAGTTTAGCTCGTCGCCTAAAGGCGGGTGCAGAAAGATGTCCGCGGAGCTGAATTCGACGATCGATGCCTGCTCAAGCTCGTCGTGCACGGACGCACATGGTTCAAAACTTGTAGCCAGAAATGGGTCCCGGGTTTCGGTGACACAAATCCCACTCGAGGTTGGGTTGATGTGCGGCTCTGACGCCATTGAGTCTGTGATTTCCGTGGCGGGGTTGAGCCTCCCGTCCTCGGATGGCGCAATCTTCTCGGGGGTCCAGGGACGGAGTAGTCACGGGCGCTATCCCCATCGGCAGTGCGATGACAGATTTAAGTCATGTTCATCATGGAGGCAGGGAGCGGCTCCCATGGTCTCGAATCCGTCAAAGATCAAGTCTCCACAGATATCCGCGACGTAGTTCAAGCTTCCAAATTTGACCTGACGGCTAGGGGCGTAGCTATCGATCTGCTATAGATGTCCACATGAGTTAGCCCGCAATGCGAAGCCGCCGAATATGAAGATCTGTCTGGGGAGGAAGGTTTCTCCCTGGACAATGTTGTTGTAGATGATTGATGGGGCCATCGAACCTCCTGATGACGACACAAGGAACTCTCAATGAAAGGACCAATGTTGGTGTCAAAACCGGTGGATGTCGGGTAGGGGGTCTCGAACTGTGCGTCTGAGGTTGATGATAATAGGAGACAGGGAACACAATGTTTACCTAGGTTTGGACCCTCTCGATGGAGGTAAAACCCTACGTCCTACTAGATTAATATTGATGAGTATGGGGGTTACAAGAGTTGATCTACCACGAGATCGTAATGGCTAAAACCCTAGATGTCTAGCCTATCTGATTATGATTGTCCCTATGAAATAAACCCTCTGGTTTATATAGACACCAAAGGGGACTGGTGTTGTACAAAGTCGGTTACATAGAAAGGAAATAGTACATCTGGCCGCCTAGCTTGCCATCCATGCAAAGGAGAGTCCTATCCGGACACGGGAGAAAGTCTTCTATCTTGTATCTTCATGGCCCAATAGTCTGGCCCATGTCGAACAGGCCGGACGCCCGAGCACCCCTTAGTCCAGGACTCCCTCAGTGCCCACTCTTTTGGATTACAAAGACTTTAATTATGATAGTTGTTCTTTTATTGAATGTATTTCTTTGTTGCAATCCATGCTAAATTCACCCAATGCCTATGAGCAAAAAAAGCTTTTACTAACATATTGTAGAAGCGATGATGAAAGCTTTAGAAGAAAAGCTAGAATTAGAGATTTCAATTCCTGGGAAATTATATGATGAATGGGAACCCACCATTAAAGTAAATATCAAAAATTATGAGTGCAATGCTTTGTGTGATTTGGGTTCTAGTGTTTCCATAATTCTGAAATCTCTATGTGATGTGCTAGGTTTTACCAAGTTGGAATAGTGTTCTCTTAATTTGCACTTGGCGGATTCTACTATTAAAAAGCCTTTGGGAAGTACTAATGATGTTCTTATTCTTGCAAATAGGAATTATGTGCCCATATATTTTATTGTTCTTGATATTGATTGCAATCCATCTTGTCCCATAATACTTTGTAGACAGTTTTTACGAACTATAGCTGCCATGATTGATATTAAAGAAGGGAATATTACATTTTAGTTTCCATTAAGAATGGGTATGGAACACTTAGCTATAAGTAGAATTAAGCCACAATATGAATCAATCATGAGGCAACCTATGCAGCAATAAATAAAGAAAACAACACTTGAATATATGCATTATGCCTAGCTGGGGGCATAAAACAATAGCGCTTGTTGGGACGCAACCCAATGAATAAAATACATTTTTCTCTTTTTTATTATTGTTCTTGTGTGTTTACACAATTATGCTACTGTTATGATTGTATTTTTATGTTTTAATTCGTCTTTGTGCCAAGTATAGCCTTTAGGATCATGTTGGGTGATAGTTGATTTGATCCCGTTGGAAAACATAAACTTTTGCGTCCAGTAGCAGAAATTTTGAAATTCACTGGAGCATGATAAAATTCTGATTATTTTAGACATAATTGGTATAAAAATTTTCTACGTTGTCCTAAATTTTCAGAATTTTTGGAGTTACAAAAGTATGGTTAAAGTACAGATTACTACAGACTGTTCTGTTTTTGACAGGTTCTGTTTTCGTTGCATTGTGTGCTTATTTTGATGAATCTATGGATTGTATCGGGGGGTATAAGCCATGTAAAGTTAGAATACAGTAGGTATAATGCAATAATAAAATATGAATGGGTTTTCAATAGTACTTAAAGTGGTGATTTGCATTATTATACTAACGGATCTGACGAAGGTTTTGGTAAGTTTTGTGTGATTGAAGTTTTCAAGTTTTGGGTGAGACCACAATGGATGAAGGAATAAGGAGTGAAAAGAGCCTAAGCTTGGGGATGCCCATGGCACCCCTAGGTAATATTAAAGGAGAACGAAGCAACTAAGCTTGGGGATGCCTCGGAAGGCGTCCCCTCTTTCTTCTAACGACCATCGGTAATTTTACTTGGAGTTATATTTTTATTCGTCACATATCATTGTTGGGAAACATAGCATGCAATTTCAAAAAAATTCCTACTCTCACACAAGATCTATGTAGGAGATGCATAGCAACGAGAGGGGGAGAGTGTTTCCACGTACCCCCGTAGACCAAAAGCGGAAGCGTTTGACAATGTGGTTGATGTAGTCGAGCTTCTTCTCGTTCCGACCAATCAAGCACCGAACGTCAGCACCTCCCAGTTCTGCACACGTTCAGCTTGATGATGTCCCTCAAACTCTTGATCCAGTAGAGTGTCGAGGGAGATGTTCTTCAGCACGATGGCATGGTGACGGTGATGGTGAAGTGATCTGCGCAGGGCTTCGCCTAAGCACTACGACAATATGACCAGAGGCGTAAACCATGGAGGGGGGGGGCGCCGCACACGGCTAATAGACATTGTTGTGTGTTCTAGCGGTGCCCCCCACATATATATAGGTTGGAGGGGAGGAGAGGCAACCAAGGGGCTCCCCAAGTAGGAGGAATCCTACTTGGGCGCCTCCCAATTCGGCCTCCCCCCTTCCATATTCATCCGGAGGGGGAAGGAAGGAGGAGGGAGGAGAGAAGGAAGGGGGAGGCCAAATTGCTCCCCTTCCTTTCTCTCTTCCCCTCTTTCCTCCCCCCTTATTTCAGCCAACATGGGGCGCACAAGCCCCCTAGGGGCTGGTCTGTCCCCTTCTTGGCCCATTAGGCCCATGTAGTTGCGAGGGGGATGCCCGGAACCCCTTCCGATGACCCGATATGTACCCGGTACCCCGGAACATTTTTGGTGTCCGAATATCATCGTACAATATATGAATCTTTACCTATCGACCATTTCGAGACTCCTCGTCATGTCCATGATCTCATCCGGGACTCCGAACAACATCCAGTCACCAAATCACATAACTCATACTCCCTCCGTTCTTTATCTAAGGTGCATTTTTTTACAAATTTTCCACAATGTAAGGTGTATTTGCTGTAATGTTATATAATCCCTCTTCTACACCTCCACCATCACGTACATGGAAGCTAGCCTCCTCATGCTAAAATCAAGCCAACCCATGAATGCATTCGTTGGAAATTAAATGTTCCCATACTTAGTTAGGAAAAAGATCCTCACATACCATGCTATGCTTTTTTTTACTATTTCTTGTTGGCGAGCGTATAGAACATTTTCTTCACCAGATCGAAGCCTTTCTCTACGCTAGAAAACAGAAAACATCTGATGATCAAAAAAATTCCAAAGGACATCCTTTCTCATCCACCATGGATGCGTTCACGCTAGAGGAAGAAAGGTTCAACTCGTTGCTGCATGTTTTCAGCCAATAGGATGATCCCGCTATGGAATTGTTCAGTCAGGTGGAAGAAACGGATGAGTCCTTGGGTCTGTTTAGCAAGGTAGAAGACCGCGGCCAGCGTCTCGCCAAGGACTCCTCCCCTGCGTTGTCCAGCGACATCAAGCTCGCAGTCCAGATTTTTCATGACGCGGCCGCAGACGATGTCGGACCTGTCCGATATGCCAGGTTATTCCGGACAGATGGTGCTCGACATCTGGTGTGCAACTTCTTCCAAGGCGGGAATCGCCGCTGTCGGTGAGGCCATGAAGTGTGCAGCAACGGAGCCCTATGTATCATGGGCCATTAATTTAAACATGGCAAGTCAAGCAATGCTTGGCTCGCTGACCTTTGCCGTGGCTATGGAATATCTGTCACGTCAAGCAAAATTATAGAGTTCGGGTTAGTTCCATTTATACCTTTGTGACTAACTTTAGTTCCTGTTGATATGTCTACGTGTATGACACCCTTGTTCTTAATTTTAGTGCTACAACTGGAGGCTTCGATCAAGGGAAGCACAAGTATAGCAAGGAGGAAGATAAGACCGACGCGGTGAATATCAAGGACATCAAATTTGATGAGGTCGATAGAGATGAAACCATCGATTTAGAGTTTGAAGAGTTGCAAGATGCCAAAGCAAGTGAAGTGCATGTGAAACTTTATGTCCCGGATTCAATGCCAGAGTCGGTACCCCCAGGAATGGAATCATATAGGGATTTCATACCAAAGTCTTTGATGACATCGTATGATCCAAAGATGATGAAGAAATGACCACGTAATCAATGGCACAACTACTCTATGTTTAGCAGTCAACGTTTGGTGTGATTTCATAAATTGTAATGGTGCCGAAAGTCTTTTTTGTATTGCATGAATTTGTTATGTGACATCATACACGAATAATGGCATGAATGAAGTTCATTCTGGTTGTTCTTGTTACTTACCACGTGCTACTCACAAAACAATGAACAACGAGTTCTATAAGAATCAATGGCATGGAGTAGTAAACATCAAAAACAAAGAACATCGAGTTAGCTAGTATTAATCGATGGCATGGAGTAATAAACATCACAAAACACCAGAACAGCGAGTTCACTAAGATTAACAATAGTGGTTGAAGTACAGTACGAGTAAGTTTAAATTCAGTATTGTATAAGTAAGGAATTCGCTAAGATTATTAATGATAACAAGCGACGAGAAGTACATCAAGCATCTGGAAGGGCCTCAATAGCAGCAATTACAACATCAGCATCGCAGGGTACTACGTCCGGAAGCATTTCGAGTGTCGCCAAAAATGACTTCCTCGTGTGCGGGACCTTGTACCGGTTGCCTCCTTTCTGCTTCAGTACCTCGCGCATGCATGATTGAAGGGTTAGAAAAATACGATTGCTTCTCTCAGCCGGGTACGTGTCATATGCATTTTTTACCTTCGCAACAATATCAACAATCTTACCGGGGGACATCTTCTCAAAAAGAGCCTAAAGTGTCGCAAAGAACCCTAAGTCAAGAATGTTCAAATCAGGTGAGTTGGGTGGCTGACATGTAAGCCTAATGTCCCATCCATCTGACTATGCCGCTGCACAAAACACACTGTCACTCATGGAAATATGGGTCTTTGCATTATCTTGATGAATGTATATTGTGCATCCGCGTTCTGAAGCCGGCCACAAAGCCTTGATGGCGGGTAGAAGCTTGTTCACCATATAGTCTCTACTGACATCCTTTGTCACCGATGGCAAAACCTTGGTTACCTCTTCCCCCCTCTCTCTGTAAGGGCTACGCCTCTTTGCGAAGTCCTGATATGTGAACGACCAAATTCCAATCTTGCCATCAAATGTCATGACACCTTCATCATCATAACGAGGCCTTGCTACCGCTGCCAAGAACATCACTTTCTCAATAAATCCCTTGCTCTGTGTGCTGCGATAGGGTTCCTCTTCATCAGGTGCCAAGTAGTAGTTCTGAGTACCTTTAGTGCGGTAGAACCACTTCTCATCAATATGGATGACATTGTACATGCCTTTAAATGTGGATTCTTCAGGCACGCTTAGTTCATCCAACATGGATAAACAAAACTGAATCCGACCTAGCTTGTTGTCATCAGTCAATGTGGATTTAATTGAATTTGTATGGCGCTTCAGTCTGCCCTCCTTCAACCTTCTCCATAATGTTATCTTCACCATTTGAAGCTTATTAGCAAGATCTTTAAGTGTAGTTCTTTTGCTCAAATCAATCTGTTTTATAGCATCCGAGTCGAATGGTATCTTCTTGCGCCCATAAGTTTTCACCCTTTTGTTTGCTACTCCATGAATACCACCGTCTCGCTTGCCTCTCAACCATATGTTTTGAACAGTCCGGTAATTAACTTAACAAAGTTCTGCCACCTCCTCAACCACCCCTTGGTTTAGTACGCCTTGATTTGTCCGCTCTAATAGCATGGCATAAATTTCTTGCTTTTGATTGTCAGGGTACCATCTTCGCTTCTTCTTTTGTTTAGCATTTGAGCCTACTGCAGAATATTCAGAACAAGAAATAAATTACTTTCAGTTAAAATGAACTAACATTCTCTAGAAATTAACACGAACTAAGTGCCACAGATTACTCACAATGACTTCAAATAAGGACTAACTTAAATAAATCATGGAGTAGACTAACCATTGTTGCTGCCGGTGTCAGCTACTTCAGCTTGTACTCCACAATCAGTCTCTGGAACAACATCTTTCTTCAACTCCACACGGATGCATGGGTTAACATTGCCGCCGGGGCTGGTTGCATCATTGTCGCTATCATTTAGTGAAGATGGAGCACCTTTGTGACAGTCATCTTGGTTAACGTTGGAGGTGGGGCTGCTTGCATCATTGTTGCTGCCATTTATCGAACATGGAACAACTTTGGTACGACCACCTTGCCACTTCGTCAGAGCCGGGCGCATTCTGTCGCGACCAGCCAAGCCCAAGCGTCGACGACCATGGCGAGCGTCACTGGCATCCCCGACGGCATTGTCGTCACCTCCCCAGCCATGCCCCACGACAGGACCAGGAAGTAGAGCTGCACGCACGCGTTTAAGCACGACATCATGTGCACCACGAGCATGTTCGAGGCTCGCGTACATACTGGCAGCTTCTTCTCCTTCAGAGACATCACATCCATCACCAACATCTACTTCGTGGCCTGAGTCGTGCGCGGACATAGAACCTGCTGCATCAACTCCTTGATCACCGGTGGCGATGTTCGCAAGATGGCAGGGGAACATGACAACAGTGCCCTGGATGAATACTTCACCGGTACGGCGTGCACAAGAATCTATGAGAATTTGTTCATGAAAGTGAGTTATATCGACTAGAGGGGGGGTGAATAGGCGATTTTTATGAAAGTCTTCAAAACGTGAGAGTTGTGAAGACAAACAGTGAAGATCATGCCTATTACTATGCAGCGGAAGTTAGATTACACTAGGCCAGCCATGGTCATGTGTTCAATAGAGTGAAAGCGCAATGACAAACAGCTTCAGTGTAATAAGGATCAGGTAGGAAGAAGTTATGAAGCCGAACAGATCATACATTCATGTTGTGAAGACAAAAGATAAAGCAAGCATGCAATGGCTTCATAATGAATAACTGTAAGTGAAAGGAAGTGAAGATGAAACCAGTGACGCGTTGAAGACAATGATTTGTTGGACCAGTTCCAGTTGCTGTGACAACTGTACGTCTGGTTGGAGCGGCTAGGTATTTAAACCAAAGGACACACAGTCCCGGACACCTAGTCAAGGACACTTAGTCCAAGACACCCAGTCCTCACCGTTTTCTCCTTGAGCTAAGGTCACACAGACCTCGCCCAATCACTCAGGTAAGTCTTCAAGGTAGACTCCCAAACCTTCACAGACTTCGTTCACTAACAATCCACAATTTCTCTTGGATGCTCAGAACGCGACGCCTAACCGTCTGGAGGATGCACAGTCCTCAAGTGTAATAAGTCTTCAAATCACACAGACACGAAGACTTAAGTGATGCCCAATTTACTTTGGCTCTGGGTGGTTAGGGCTTTTCTCCTCACTGGGAATTTTTCTTTCAAAGGCTTCGAGGTGGGTTGCTCTCAAACGACAAAAGCCGTGCACTGAAATCTGAGCAGCCAACCGTTTATGGTTGTGGGGGGTGGACTATTTATAGCCACTTGGCAACCCGACCTGATTTGTCCGAAATGACCCTGGGTCACTAAGGAACTGACACGTGTACCAACGGTCGAATTTTGAACTCACACGGCAACTTTACTTGGGCTACAAGTAAAGCTGACTTGTCTGACTCTGGACAAGATTTTCTCTCAAAGTCTTCGCTCGAAGACATAGGATTTGAATTAGGCATCACTTCAGTCAGTCTGACTGGTTCTCTTCGACCCCACTTAACAGTACGGTGGTTCCTATGACACAACATGAATGAAATAAAACTACGAAGGATCTAGGTCTTCGAGTTCCAAAAGATTCATAGGGAGTCTTCTCATGTCATTGTCTTCAATATGAATATCTTCATAAACCACCATTGTCTTCAATGTCTTCGTACAATTTTAGGGGTCATCTCTGGTAGTAAAACCGAATCAATGAGGGACTTCTACCTGTGTTTTCCTGCAATTCTCACAAACACATTAGTCCCTCAGCTAGGTTTGTCGTCAATACTCCAAAACCAACTAGGGGTGGCACTAGATGCACTTACAGATCTCCCCCTTTTTGGTGATTTTGATGACAAACTAGTTGAAGTTTTCACGGGGAACATAATTGTGAAATAGTAAAGGAATTTGTCTTCATAGTTGCAAGGGCTTCCCCCTGAAGATGTGCATATAAGTAATTGCCTTTTGAATGCAATGCACATGGCAGGTTACTTGTGGAGATCCACTTCAACTTATGATGACAATCCACTATTCATGTGAGTATATGAAGATAATGAACATGCATAATGGGAAAATATGACGTCTTCAGTAGAGATGAGTGCGATTTATATCACACATGCAGATTTATCTTCGCATAACGGTGACAAACAAAGTAGCAGACGGCCATCAAGGCTAAGTGTTACAACTCAAAAGCAATGTAGCAAATGGAGAGTTGTAAGCACGAAGCAAAATGTAGCAAAGATATGAAGGCACCCGCCCATAGTGACCCGCTTGAAGACTATAAACCATCATATGCTTCTCCCCCTTTTGTCAGTGATGACCAAAAAGGTTTGAAGACATAGAGGTTTCTACGCGTTCCCAGGCGCAGCAGGGTCGGTGGAGTTGTTTGGCGGTGGTGCAGACGAGCTTGGTGCAGATTCGACGCGCGTTGAAGCAGGTGGAGATGATGTCGCGTCGTCTTCTTCTTCAATAATCCGGGCAGACACGGTGGCAGCAGAAGAAGAGAACTCTGACTCTTCAAGTGATGGTGTGCTGCGCATCACCGCTCTTCTTGGAGGCGTGGAGTCAAATTTGAAGTGCTCTGTGAAGCCATCCTCATGCAGTTCAGCTTCAGGGCACATCATGGTGAGGCCCTTCCAAGTGCGGCGACAGGTCTCGTGTGTGACAAATGCATTCTTGGTTGCCATATTTCTGAGGCGATTGACGTCTTGCATGATGCTTCTCATCTGCCTCTTGAGCCAGTCGTGATGCCTATCTTGCTTTTGGTGAAGAGCCACAAGAAGCTCTCTGTCATTGAGTGCACGAGCGCGCTTCTTGGGTCTCTTTGCAGCTGTGCTGTTGGTGGCTTCAGTTGATGCAGGGGCACGTGTGGTGCCAGCCATTGGATACACTCGGGAGAGAGCTTCAACACCTTCAATATTTTGAGTGAAGCTCTGGTGTTCTGCATTCTGAAGACTTAGTGGTTGCTTGGCCGGCTCTGGATATATTGCTTCAGCAGATGTGTCCATATCTGGCAAAAATATCCTATGATTGCGGGCTGAGGGTTGATAGGAGATTGCAGAGTGAAGCTTGATCAGCCTCATAACCCAAGGAGCATAAAACTTTAAGCCAAACAGTTCTGAAGCAGACGCTGCAAATTGACGGATGAAGAGATCCTGTGCATTGAAGCATTTGCCATGAAGAATGCAGAAGATGAGAGTCTTCATTGCACCATCAATCGTTGCATATCGAGAGTGTCCCTTGACTGGCCAGAGAGTCCGCCTTATGATGTGATATATTGTTCTGGGCAGGTACTCTAAGTCTTCAACGAAGAACCTAGTTGGATAGGGTGCATTTGGAGGAAATGGCTTCATCATTGAGAGCATCTGACTCATATCTGGCTCAGGACGCTGAAATATGCTCTCAATGGCTTCAGCATGGAGTTGGCACCCTTCTTCAAAGAATTCGCCAGGAGTGGGAAGGCCGGTAAGCTCAATTAGGTCGAAAGCATTGGCTTCATGATGGATATTGCCTGTCATCCACTCCAGGATCCATGTCTTCGGATCTCTGTTATAGCCTTTGATATGCAAAGTGGCATAGAACTGGAGCAGAAGCTCTTCGTTCCAGTGCTCTTCGTCAGTGATAAATGGCAGCAAACCCACTTGCTTGAAGCAATCCAGTGCTTCTTCCAGACCAGGCAGACCAGCAACAGCTTCAACCTCAAGGCGCTTGTGAGGAAAGATGCGGCCTTGGTTGTATAGGATGCATGAATAATAGCTGCGCTGTTGATGGCTCCAGAACCTATCTGATACAATACGTTCCCTTGAATAAGGGTTCTTGGAGCGGTCGAAAAATGTGTTATCTGCCCTGAAGCCGTTGATGTTGAAGGAACCAGGAGCTGATGCAGGACCTGGGAACCTTGGCAGTCGTGGGATCAGCTTCTGGACCTGGGGTCTGTACGCAATATGATAGTTGAATTGTGGACCTGGGGACTCAGGCACAGAATGTTCAGGAGCAGTAGCTTCATTGTCCTTTGAAGCTATTGTTGGGTTGGGCTCCACATTTGCTTCGGCGTTGTTTGTGGCAGCCTCAACATTTTCAGCTTCAGGCACGTTCTCCTTGAGAACTGCTTCTTGTTGGTGCGGGGGAGTTGGAGCTTGTGGTATTTCTGCTTGCTCTTCGGCTGATGCAGCCGGAATGTCTTCAGCAGCCTGAGCCCTTGGCCTCTGCGAAGCCTATGGAGTGTAGGCGCCGGTGGAGTTGCAGTGGGTTGGGGCTCATCTTCCTCCTGTGGGCGATCTGCCCACGACGCATCTTGTGTGATTGGCGTCAATGGACGACCAATACTGATCTGTTCGCTTGTCTCAAGCTGAGGAAGGGCTGCATCACCTTGCACATTGTCTTGGGGACCAATGTCTTCAGCAGCATTAGGGTTGGCTGCTGGAATGTCTTCAGCGTGCGGAGCCTCTATGTAACCAGGCTCATGCACTGTCATCTGACGATCTGCGTCAGGATAGCAGACGCAGAGTGGTTCAACTATCAGGGGCTCTGTGGGAGCAGCCCGAGATTTCTTTGTCTTGTGCTTCTTAATGATGGGTTCAGAAGGAGAGGCTTCAGAATGTTTTCTCTTCTTAGCTTTAGCCTCTGCAGTCCGTGTCTTCTTGTGCTGTGAGGCGGTTGATCGACTCTTTGGCTTCGAGCCAGTCGTTGCAGCGGGGAAGACGATCGGAGCATCAGGTTCTGACCTTGGCACTTCAGGTTCGGGCACAACCGCCTTCTTTTTCTTCTTCGCGGCCATCCTGGGGTCAATGCCGGGACGCCCAAGTGCCTTGCGCTTTTCTGCCTCATTGTAGGCTTGCACGCAACGTTCAGCCAAAGTCTTCATGCGTTCTCGTGAGCCTTGAGCTTCGGCACGCGTCTTCAGGAAGTTTTCTTTCAGCTCGTGCAACATGATCTTGAAGTTTTGGTTCGGGCACAGCCGCCTTCTTTTTCTTCTTCGCGGCCATCCTGGGGTCAATGCCGGGACGCCCAAGTGCCTTGCGCTTTTCTGCCTCATTGTAGGCTTGCACGCAGCGATCAGCCAAAGTCTTCATGCGTTCTCGCGAGCCTTGAGCTTCGGCACGCGTCTTCAGGAAGTTTTCTTTCAGCTCGTGCAACATGATCTTGAAGTTTTTCACTTCTTGCACACTGAGCTTGGCCACGTGCTTCTTGAACTGAGCCTTTTCATGATCAATTTTCTGCTTCAGTTCTACAATTCGCTGGGCTATTGCAAGTTCTGAAGCGATTGCACCTTGAAAGGCAACGCTGAGGCCTATGGGTAGCTGCAGATCATTGAAGCTTATGTCTGGTGTGTCAAACCATTCATCGATGAAGTTGTGGATGATGGCGACATCAAACAGAGGCAGATTGTTGAAGATTTCAGCCTCCTCCTTGCTCTTGATGAGCTGCTCAAGAGCATCATCTCCAAGATCTTCATCGCTTGAGAGATCAATGGCTTCGCAGCGCAGAATGTCAGCAGCTGTGAGCTCTTTGCCTGTGTGTGGCTGAGGCTTCTTGGCTTCTTGGGGCTTGGACACTCGTGATAAGCCTTCTGACTGCACACTGGCGTCAGGAGGTGCAGTTGCTAAAGGCTTCACTCTTGCGATCTTGGGAGAAGCGGCTGGCTTTGAAGCCTTTGCCTTCTTCTGCTTTGGCTTCGGAGCAGCAGGGGCGTCATCTGACTCAGTATCTGCTGGAGGGTCATTCACAGCAGTCCCTTGGACTAGGATGCGAGTGATGAGGCCTGCAAGATTGGCATACGGCCCGATGATATTGGGATCGGCGTTGCGTGTGCCATCTGCCCTTGGTGAGGAGGGACCAGGGTTGAAGTCAAGCCCAAATTTCTTCTTGTTCTTTGTTATCTTCGCTGACTGTTGTGCAAACTGAAAGTTGCGCTTGAAGAGATTATCATCGCGGCACCAGAGAAGTGATGACGGATGTGCCTCAGCTGGCTGTGGTCCTCTCACCATGCATGGATAGAAGCCTTGAGCAATGGCTTCGACTCTGGACCTGGGTACGAGATTTTTGTATAGTACGTCTCCCCACGGTCTCTTGATGGCGCACTTCTCCGCATATTCCTGAGTGACGAAGCGGTAGTGGAACCATTGCTCTGCCCAATATCTTCGAATCCATTGGATTCGTGTCTTGCGCTGACCATAGCTTTCTTCAGGATCAGTTTTGTACATCTCTGCCAATTCATCAGGCAGATCTTTGGACGTGTTTCCACCGTCGCTGTCTGCCTCCCTTCCTTGCTGCTGTTTCTGAAGCCATGAATAACTTGGAAGGCTTCAAGATGTTCAAAGGCTTCAAAGGCTTCCTTTTGCAAGAACTGGCTTCAGGAGAGTTGATGTGATGCTGCAAGTACTCTGCAAATGAATGCAGACTATGAGAACCAAAGGATTCTCCCACGGACATGTACCTGTGACAGCATTAAGGTGCGAGGGAAGGGGAAGAGGTCATATGCATTCTCAGAAGATTTTGAAGATAAATCGGTTTAGAAGACATTGACCTCATTATGCGAAGACATTCACTTATAGATAAGAAGTTGGTTCCAGATTTGTACGAACCCATAGATCAGTACAAGTGAGGAATCTAACTACTTTATGAAGCACAAGTGAATATACTAGGCATGTTATGAGATGCAGCGAGAGATTTAACTGGTGTGAAGAGAAACTTCTTATGGCAGAAAGTGACTGAACTGTAGGATCAAAAGAAGCTGTAAAAAGAGGTTTTATTTACCACACTTGGAACTGCTAGACGAAGTGAGATTTGAGGCCGAGCATTTCCTTTGATTTTAAAAAAACGCAAGCCCATACAGGGACTACACCTAACGAACTAGTAGGAGGCGAAAAGAAGCCTGCTCCCAATCACTGCTATTCTTTTGTTTTTATGTTTTTACTTTCCATCCCTTGTGAACTGCATAGATCTTAATTTATGTGTATTTGTTGAGGTATTGCGCAACGCTGAACTTGGTTTACACCACTAAATAGATCGGCAATCACCTTCACGCGCGCATTGTGGATGCTTCAGTTTAGTTCTCGGATCCTCCGTGCTCGCCACCATAAACTGGACAGTACGGAGACACTCACCAGCAACGGCTGGAATCGAATGAATGCGTGAATGTACGTGTCCGCTGTCGGCAATGTAGAGACGGCGTCGGAGAGGTTGCGGCAGTGAAGCGCTTCGTCGCCGGCGTCGTTCGAGTGCTAGCGGTGGCGCTAGGGTTCGTGCGAGGGTGGAAGAAGAGAAATAATGACCGCAGTGGTCGTAGAATGAATCGTTTATAGGGACTCAGAGGCGGCACTGCGCTATTACGCAACCCCTGGCGGTTCGCATTTGAGGCACGCGTGGCCAGTTAGAGGAAGATTGGGATTTGTTCCATGTCCCACGCACGCCTAAATTGTCGGGCGGTCGTTCCTGCTTCTCCGGATCTTATGTGGAGGATGAGCATTAAAAACGGACTTTTATGGTTGTCTATGTCTTCGGCTGACAAGGAGACAGTGAAGACATTGACAGTTTCAACAGAATGCATATGACTTGGAGAGATAGAGTTTGAGATAGAAAGCATAGAGAGGTTAGGGTCCGATCACATTCACTTAGTTCAAAAGATTCAACCAAGAAGACATAGCTATAAGTGAATGCTGTAGAGGACAGAACATCAGTACATATATATCCATATAATCAACGCAGTGAAGATAATCATGAAGACATATTGAGAATGAAACCAAACCAATTGTGAAGACATTGAGAGGTAACGCCATGAGAGAAACACTTCAAAATGGAACGTTTGGTGGTGGCGTTACCCACCGTATAGGAAGTATTAGACCCAGACACGGCGCACAATTATCGTGGCGCTCCGAAGTCAAATTCCACATTAATGTATTCACACTTAGAATGTATGTCTTCATTGTTGAAGATATACTACTTCGTGTGTTGCACATCTAAGTCATCAATATGCATAAGTGTTAGGATGTGTGCCTGATCACAGGACATTTGAGGATTCCAAGATATTTAGCTCACACCGTAACTTGCAAAATCTCTTCTCATCCAAGGGCTTTGTGAAGATATCTGCCAATTGCTCTTCAGTGTTGACGTGTATGATATCAATGTCTTCCTTCACAACATGATCTCTGAGAAAGTGATGACGAATTTCAATGTGCTTTGTCTTCGAGTGCTGAACTGGGTTGTTGGCAATCTTGATGGCGCTTTCGTTGTCGCAGTAAAGTGGCACTTGCTTCAGATGAATGCCATAATCCTTGAGTGTTTGCTTCATCCACAGAAGCTGAGCGCAGCAAGATCCAGCAGCAATGTATTCAGATTCAGCAGTGGAGAGAGATACACAGTTCTGCTTCTTTGAAGACCAACATACAAGTGATCGTCCCAGAAAGTGACATGTGCCTGATGTAGACTTGCGATCAACTTTGTCACCAGCATAATCAGCATCCGAAAATCCAAACTAAATCAAACTCTGAGCCCTTTGGATACCATAATCCTAGAGTTGGGGTGTGAGCCAAATATCGAAGAATTCGCTTCACAGCTAAGTGATGCGACTCCTTTGGTGTCGCTTGAAATCGAGCACACATGCAAACACTAAGCATGATATCTGGCCTAGATGCACATAAATAAAGCAAAGACCCAATCATGGAGCGGTATACCTTTTGATCGAACTCTTTACCATTGTCGTCGGGACCCAGATGATGCTTGGCTGGCATTGGTGTTGTGAAGCCTTTGCAGTCTTGCATACCGAACTTCTTCAGGCACTCTTTAAGATATTTCTCTTGAGATATGAAGATGCCGTTGCGTTGTTGCCGTATTTGAAGACCGAGAAGAACTTCAGCTCCCCCATCATGGACATCTGATATTGCTCTTGCATCATATATCCAAACTCTTCACTATACTTCTGATTGGTGCAGCCGAAGATAATGTCATCCACATATATTTGGCACACAAACAGTTCACCATCATATGTCTTCGTGAAAAGAGTGGGATCCAGGGAACCAGGTATGAAGCCTTTGCTCTTTCAGAAAGTACTTGAGTGTATCATACCAGGCCCTAGGGGCTTGTTTGAGGCCATACAGTGCCTTGTTGAGCTTGTATACCATATCAGGATGTTTTGGATTTTCAAAGCCAGGTGGTTGTGCAACATACACTTCTTCTTCAATCTTGCCATTGAGAAAGGCACTTTTCACATCCATTTGATATAGAAGTATGTTATGATGATTTGCATAGGCCAGCAGTATGCGTATGGCTTCAAGCCTAGCCACAGGAGCAAATGTTTCATCGAAGTCAATGCCCTCCACTTGAGTATATCCTTGAGCAACTAGACGAGCTTTGTTTCTGACAACTTGACCATGCTCATCTTGCTTGTTGCGGTATATCCATTTGGTGCCTATTATGTTGTGCTTCCGTGGATCAGGACGCTTAACCAGTTCCCATACATTATTCAGCTCAAACTGTTGAAGCTCTTCTTGCATAGCTTGAATCCATTCAGGTTCCATGAAGGCTTCTTCAACTTTCTTGGGTTCTGATATTGAGACGAATGCGAAATGCCCACAGAAGTTTGTTAGCTGAGTTGCCCTTGAACGAGTGAGTGGACCAGGTGCATTGATGCTGTCCAGTATTTTGTCAATTTGTACTTCATTTGCCAACACGAGGGTGTACCGGGCGGAAGACTTTGCTCTGCTGATCTATGTGTCAGTTGTGAAGGAATAATCTCAGGCTGAGCATTGTCTTCATTTGGATCAGGTGCTGAGATGATAAGTTCTTCTTCAGGGAGCTCAGAAGGGTACAATTTCTCCAGTCCCATAAAGCTTGATTGATCATTTGCTGGAACTTCATCTAGCACATTTGGCAATGCTCTCTTGTGATCCATTTTTTTCATCAAATCGCACATCACTGTTTCAACCACTTGTAGTGGAAGAGATTGAAGACTCTGTAGAGTTGCGAATCCCTTTCATATCCAAGCATGAAGCCTTCATGTGCTTGGTGCAAACTTGGAGGTGTGTGTGGGTCCTTGATCCAGCATTGCGCCAAATACTCTGAAGTAACTGACATTTTGGCTTCTTGCCAGTTTGGAGTTCATAAGATGTCTTGTTTCAGAAGCTGTGAAAACACGATGATTGTAATGGCATGCAGAGTATCAATGCTTCAGCCAGAATTTTCTTGGAGTCTTGTATTCATTCTAGCATTGTTCTGGCATCTCAATGAGTGTTCTGTTCTTGCGTTTCGACGATGCCATTCTGCTGTGGCGTGTATGACTGAGAATTCATGATGTGATGCCCAAGGTGTCCAGATATGTATCAAGGCCAGTGTTCTTGATTCAGTGCCCATTGTCACTTCTGATGTGCTTTATCTTGGCGCCAAAATTGTTCATAGGCTCGATTTGCGAAGCGTCTGAAGACATCCTGCACTTCAGTCTTGTAAGGATTATGTGCACCCAGTTATATCTAGAATAATCATCAACAATACGAAGCCATAGAGGCATGCAGTAGTAAAAGTTGAGTAGTGAGTGGGACCGAAAAGATCCATGTGAAGCAGTTCGAAGGGTTGAGTAGTGGTCATGATTGTCTTCGAAGGATGTTTTGCCCTTGTCATCTTCCCTGCTTCACAGGCACCGCATAAGTGATCTTTCTTGAACTTGACGCCTTCGATGCCTATGACGTGCTTTTTCTTCGCAAGGGTGTGGAGGTTCCTCATGCCAGCATGCCCAAGCCTTCGATGCCAAAGCCAGCATTCTGAAGCTTTTGCAAGAGACATACTGCAAGTGTGGTCCCTGAGAAATCTACCACATCAAATCACCTTTCCTATACCCTTCAAACACTAGAGATTTGTCAGATTCCATTAGCACCAGGCAGCGATATTTGCCAAACATTACAATCATATTCAAATCGCAAAGCATTGAGACAGACATTAAGTTGAAGCCAAGGATTCAACAAGCATGACTTTATCCATGTGTTGATCCTTTGAGATTGCAACTCTACCTAGACCCAATACCTTACTTTTACCAGTGTCAGCGAATGTAATGTGGCTCTTGTCGGATGGACGTAAAGTTGAGTCCATAAGAAGGCTTCTTCTGCCAGTCATGTGATTTGTACACCCACTGTCAATAATCCATTCTGAAGACTTTGAAGTCGCTGGTGTCGTACCCTACAGTGCAGTTAGGGGGATAGGCTTCACGAAGAGTGTTGTGAAGCATAAACATTTGACGAACCAGTGGGTTATGAAAACTTAGATCCAGATTAGGACTAATAGGGAGAGTAGCATGCGATTCAAGAACGAAGTACATAATGATGCCATTCGGGCATTTTATCTTGCGCCCTACAAGATTTTTAAGGTCCCCAGCAATAGCGTCAGAAGATTTTGGTTTTCTGCTGGAGACCTTTCCCTGCAAAAGAGAGTTAAGCTTTCTTAACCACCCACATCTTCAAGGGTGGCTTAGAAGCAATAAGTCTAAGTGCAGCATCTGAGAATTTTGGCTTTGGAGCCCTAGCAAACAGTCTAGCGGGCGGACAATAGTACTCATAAGAATAGGCAAAATAGTTCCTGTTCATATGAACATGGCGGTTTGATGAACCGTTCTCATATTCATATGCCTGAGTATGATTTCCCTGCAAAACATTTGCGTTAGTGCGACTCAGGTGAGTCCTTTGTCTGTATGAAGCCTTTGGACGAGGTTTGTCTTCTTCAAGTGAGGTGTCATGAAGACATTCACAGGAAGATTTTCCAGACATGTTTTCGGAACCCAGATCTTCTTCATAGGCGGTCCATTCCTGCAGTTAGTACCAATGTACCTGGCAAACACTTCACCATTCTGATTCTTAAACAGTTTATAGTTTGCATCAAAGGATTCATCAATGATAATGGGTTAGCACAAGTGAAGCCAGACAGATTGGATGGATCTGCTGAAAGTTCCTTTGCAGCAACCCATGTAGTTTTGGGGTACTGCTCAGGTTTCCAGTAAGAGCCATCTGCATTGATTTTCCTCACGAACCCAACACCCTCTTTCCTAGGGTTTCGGTTCAGAATCTGCTTCTTAAGGACATCACATAATGTTTGATGCCCTTTCAGACTTTTGTACATCCCTGTTTCAAGCAATGTCTTCAACCTAGCATTCTCATCAGCAATAGCAGTGGTATCCTCAGCAGAGGGGTTAGTTGCCACATCAACAGTTGAAGATATTGGAACAGTAGTAGCAGTGGAACATTCAGCAACAGAATTAGCATTATTACGCTCAATGCATTTAAGACATGGTGGTTCAAATCCTTCCTGAGCGGGACTGATCTGTTCGGGCCAAAGTGACTCGTTTTCCTTTTGAAGATCTTCATGAGCCACCCTCAATTTCTCAAGTTCTTGCTTCCTTTGAAGATAGTCATAGGAAAGCTTTTCATGAGTTTGAAGCAGTAGGTAGGAGTGGAGTCGTTCTTGTCATCTGCGTCGGTGTCGGTGATGCAGTTATTGTCTTCAGTGTTGAAGATGGACTTGGCGACGTATGCTGTAGCCAGACTCGCAATGCCAGAATCAGACTCCTCCTCAGACTCCACCTCTGCTTCCTCAGATGCGGACTCCTCTTCTGAATCCATCTCCTTTCCAACAAACGCACGTGCCTTGCCAGATGAGCTCTTCTTGTGTGATGAAGACTTTGATGAAGACTTGGAAGAAGACTTTGAGTGTTTCTTCTTCTTCTTGTCGTCAGAATCATATTCCTTGCTCTTCTTCTTCCTTCTGTTCTCATTGTCCCACTGTGGACACTCAGAGATGAAGTGCCTAGTTTTCTTGCACTTGTGACATGTTTTCTTCTTGTAGTCATGAGCAGAAGCTTCATCATTCCTTGAGCTTGATCGTGAAGATTTTCTGAAGCCTTTCTTCTTGGTGAATTTTTGAAACTTCTTCACTAGCATTGCAAGTTCTCCTCCAATGTCTTCAGGATCATCAGAACTACAGTCAGATTCTTCTTCAGATGAGGAGACAGCTTTTGCCTTCAAGGCACGAGTTCGCCCATAATTTGGACCGTAGATATCTCTTTTCTCAGAAAGCTGAAACTCATGTGTGTTGAGCCTCTCAAGTATGTCAGACGGATCAAGTGTCTTGAAATCAGGACGTTCTTGAATCATCAGGGCCAGAATGTCAAACGAACTATCAAGTGATCTCAGCAGCGTCTTGACGATTTCATGTTTGGTGATCTCAGTGGCGCCGAGGGCTTGAAGCTCATTTGTGATGTCAGTGAGCCGGTCAAATGTGTGCTGGACACTCTCATTGTCATTTCGCTTGAAGCGGTTGAAGAGGTTGCGAAGAACACTGATTCTTTGATCTCTCTGGGTTGATATGCCTTCATTAACTTTGGAGAGCCAGTCCCAGACCAGTTTGGATGTCTTCAAGGCACTCACACGGCCATACTGTCCTTTGGTCAGATGACCACAGATGATATTCTTGGCAGTAGAGTCCAGTTGAACAAACTTCTTGACATCAGCAGCAGTGACACCTTCTCCAGCCTTGGGAACACCGTTTTCGACGACATACCATAGGTCGACGTCAATGGCTTCAAGATGCATGCGCATCTTATTCTTCCAGTAGGGATATTCAGTTCCATCGAAGACGGGGCAAGCAGCGGAGACTTTGATTATCCCAGCAGTCGACATAGCTAAAACTCCAGGTGGTTAAACCGAATCACACAGAACAAGGGAGCACCTTGCTCTGATACCAATTGAAAGTGCGTTATATCGACTAGAGGGGGGGTGAATAGGCGATTTTTATGAAAGTCTTCAAAACGTGAGAGTTATGAAGACAAACAGTGAAGATTATGCCTATTACTATGCAGCGGAAGTTAGATTACACTAGGCCAGCCATGGTCATGTATTCAATAGAGTGAAAGCGCAATGACAAACAGCTTCAGTGTAATAAGGATCAGGTAGGAAGAAGTTATGAAGCCGAACAGATCATACATTCATGTTGTGAAGACAAGAGATAAAGCAAGCATGCAATGGCTTCACAATGAATAACTGTAAGTGAAAGGAAGTGAAGATGAAACCAGTGACACGTTGAAGACAATGATTTGTTGGACCAGTTCCAGTTGCTGTGACAACTGTACGTCTGGTTGGAGCGGCTAGGTATTTAAACCAAAGGACACACAGTCCCGGACACCCAGTCAAGGACACTTAGTCCAAGACACCCAGTCCTCACCGTTTTCTCCTTGAGCTAAGGTCACACAGACCTCGCCCAATCACTCAGGTAAGTCTTCAAGGTAGACTCCCAAACCTTCACAGACTTCGTTCACTGGCAATCCACAATTTCTCTTGGATGCTCAGAACGCGACGCCTAACCGTCTGGAGGATGCACAGTCCTCAAGTGTAATAAGTCTTCAAATCACACAGACACGAAGACTTAAGTGATGCCCAATTTACTCTGGCTCTGGGTGGTTAGGGCTTTTCTCCTCACTAGGAATTTTTCTCTCAAAGGCTTCGAGGTGGGTTGCTCTCAAAAGACAAAAGTCGTGCACTGAAATCTGAGCAGCCAACCGTTTATGGTTGTGGGGGGTGGACTATTTATAGCCACTTGGCAACCCGACCTGATCTGTCCGGAATGACCCTGGGTCACTGAGGAACTGACACGTGTACCAACGGTCGAATTTTGAACTCACACGGCAACTTTACTTGGGCTACAAGTAAAGCTGACTTGTCTGACTCTGGACAAGATTTTCTCTCAAAGTCTTCGCTCGAAGACATAGGATTTGAATTAGGCATCACTACAGTCATTCTGACTGGTTCTCTTCGACCCCACTTAACAGTACGGTGATTCCTATGACACTACATAAATGAAATAAAACTACGAAGGATCTAAGTCTTCGAGTTCCATAAGCTTCATAGGGAGTCTTCTCATGTCATTGTCTTCAATATGAATATCTTCATAAACCACCATTGTCTTCAATGTCTTCGTACATTTTTAGGGGTCATCTCTGGTAATAAAACCGAATCAATGAGGGACTTCTACCTGTGTTTTCCTGCAATTCTCACAAACACATTAGTCCCTCAGCTAGGTTTGTCGTCAATACTCCAAAACCAACTAGGGGTGGCACTAGATGCACTTACAAGTGTCCTTGTTGCTTGTTTGTCTTGTTTGGGTAGAGCCGGGAGACGAGTTCGCTAATGAGGAGCCCGTTGAGTTTGCTTTCGAGGATCCAGTCAACTCTGACAACTGTGCAGGCAAGATGATCATACCCTCGAAATCACTACTATCTTTGCTATGCTAGATTGCTCGCTCTTTTGCTATGACAATGCTATGATGCCTACCACTTGCTTTCAAGCCTCTCAAATTGCCATGTCAAACCTCTAACCCACCATGTCCTAGCAAACCGTTGATTGGCTATGTTACCGTTGTGCTCAGCCCCTTTTATAGCGTTGCTAGTTGCAGGTGAAGATTGAAGGCCGTTCCTTGTTGGAACATTTATTTAACTGTTGGGATATCATTATATTATCTTGTTATCTTAATGCATCTATATACTTAGTAAAGGGTGGAAGGCTCGGCCTCTCGCCTAGTGTTTTGTTCCACTCTTGCCGCCCTAGTTTCCGTCATATCGGTGTTATGTTCCCGGATTTTGCGTTCCTTACGCGGTTGGGTTATAATGGGAACCCCTTGATAGTTCGCCTTGATTAAAGCTTTTCCAGCAATGCCCAACCTTGGTTTTACCATTCGCCACCTAGCCTCTTTTTCCCTTGGGTTTCCGGAGCCCGAGGGTCATCTTATGTAACCCCCCCCCCCCGGGCCAGTGCTCCTCTGAGTGTTGGTCCAAATAGAGCCACTTGCAGCGCCACCTCAGGGCAACTTGAGGGTTGGTTTTAGTTGTATGTAGTGTTCATCTGAGTGTGCCCTGAGAAAGTGATATGTGCAGCTCCTATCGGGATTTGTTGGCACATTCGGGTAGTGTTGCTGGATTTGTTTTAACCTGTCGAAGTGTCTTGAAGAACCGAGATACCGAGTCTGATCGGAACGTCTTGGGAGGAGGTCTATTCCTTCGTTGACCATGAGAGCTTGTCATGGGCTAAGTTGGGACTCCCCTGCAGGGATTTGAACTTTCGAAAGCCGTGCCCGCGGTTATGGGCAGATGGGAATTTGTTAATGTCTGATTGTAGATAACTTGAACCTTAACTTAATTAAAATGAATCAACTGAGTGTGTTACCGTGATGGCCTCTTCTCGGCGGAGTCCGGGAAGCGGACACGATGTTGGAGTAATGTTTGCGCAGGTGGTTCTCTAGTTTCTCGCTCGCGCTTTGCCTCCTCTTCTCGCTCTCTTTTGCGAATAAGTTAGCCACCATATTTGCTAGTCGCTTGCTGCAGCTCCACATGTTTACCTTGCCTTACCTATAAGCTTAAATAGTCTTGATCGCGAGGGTGCGAGATTGCTGAGCCCCTGTGGCTCACAGATTACTATTACACCAGATGCAGGGCCTGATGATTCCGCTCCAGGAGACGCATTTGAGCTCAAGTGGGAGTTCGACGAGGACTCTCAACGCTACTATGTTTCCTTTCCTGATGATCAGTAGGTGGTGCCCAGTTGGGGGTGAACGGGACCGTGTCGCATGTTGGGTTATCTTTTATTTTGGCGTCGTAGTCGGGCCATGAGTGTTTGGATGATGTAATGTTATTTATGTACTTGATTGACGTGGCGAGTGTAAGCCAACTATGTTATCTCCCCTTTGTTATTTATATTACATGGGATGTTGTGAAGATTGCCTAACTTGCGACATATGCCTTCAATGCGATTATGTCTCTAAGTCGTGCCTCGACACGTGGGAGCTATAGTCGCATCGAGGGTGTTACAACACGCCACAGCAGAATGGGGTCGTCGAACGCAAGAACAGAGCACTCATTGAGATGGCCAGAACAATGCTAGATGAATATAAGACTCCAAGAAAATTCTGGCCTAAAGCCATTGATACTGCATGCCATACAATCAATCGTGTTTATCTTCACAAGCTTCTGAACAAGACATCTTATGAGCTCCTTACTGGCAAGAAGCCAAATGTCAGTTACTTCAGAGTATTTAGCGCCAGGTGCTGGATCAAGGACCCACATCACACCTCAAAGTTTGCACCAAAAGCACATGAGGGTTTTATGCTTGGATATGGAAAGGATTCGCACTCCTACAGAGTCTTCAATCTCTTTCATTACAAAGTGGTTGAAACAGTGGATGTGCGGTTCGATGAGACCAACGGTTCACAAAGAGAGCAACTGCCCAAATGTGCTAGATGAAGTTCCATCCAGTGAATCAATCAAGCTAATGGGAACTGGAGAAATTATACCTTCTGAAGCTCATCCTGAAGAAGAACTTATCATCTCAGCACCTGATCAACATGAAGACAATGCTCAGCCTGAAGACATTCCTTCTAACAACGACAATGATCAGCAAGAGCAAAATCTTCGCCCTGTACATCCTCGCGTTGCCAATGAAGTGCAGATTGAAAGAATAATTGATAGCATCAATGCACCCGGTCCACTCACTCGTTCAAGGGCAACTCAGCTAGCAAATTTCTGTGGGCACTTCGCATTCGTCTCAATAACAGAACCCAAGAAAGTTGAAGAAGCCTTCATGGAACCTGAATGGATTCAAGCTATGCAAGACGAGCTTCAACAGTTTGAGCTGAATAATGTATGGGAACTGGTCAAGCGTCCCGATCCTCGGAAGCACAACATAATAGGCACCAAATGGATATACCGCAACAAGCAAGATGAGCATGGTCAAGTTGTCAGAAACAAAGCTCGTCTCGTTGCTCAAGGATATACTCAAGTGGAAGGCATTGACTTCGATGAAACATTTGCTCCTGTGACTAGACTTGAAGCCATACGCATACTGCTGGCCTATGCAAATCATCACAACATACTTCTTTATCAAATGGATGTGAAGAGCGCCTTCCTCAATGGCAAGATTGAAGAAGAAGTGTATGTTGCACAACCTCCTGGCTTTGAAGATCCAAAACATCCTGACATGGTATACAAGCTCAACAAGGCACTGTATGGCTTCAAACAAGCCCCTCGGGCCTGGTATGACACACTCAAATACTTCCTCAAGAGCAAAGGCTTCATACTTGGTTCTCTCGACCCCACTCTCTTCACGAAGACATATGATGGTGAACTGTTTGTGTGCCAAATATATGTGGATGACATTATCTTCGGCTGCACCAATCAGAAGTATAGTGAAGAGTTTGGATATATGATGCAAGAGCAATATCAAATGTCTATGATGGGAGAGCTGAAGTTCTTTCTCGGTCTTCAAATACGACAGCAACGCAACGACATCTTCATATCTCAAGAGAAGTATCTCAAAGATTGCCTGAATAAGTTCGGTATGCAAGACTTCAAAGGCTTCACGACGCCAATGCCAGCCAAGCATCATCTGGGTCCTGACGACAATGGTAAAGAGTTCGATCAAAAGGTATACCGCTCCATGATTGGTTCTTTACTTTATCTATGTGCATCTAGGCCAGATATTATGCTTAGTGTTTGCATGTGTGCTCGATTCCAAGCGGCACCAAAGGAGTCGCATCACTTAGCTACGAAGCGAATTCTTCGATATTTGGCTCACACCCCAACTCTAGGATTATGGTATCCAAAGGGCTCAGAGTTTGATCTGGTTGGATTCTCGGATGCTGATTATGCTGGTGACAAAGTTGATCGCAAGTCTACATCAGGCACATGTCACTTTTTGGGACGATCACTTGTATGTTGGTCTTCAAAGAAGCAGAACTGTGTATCTCTCTCCACTGCTGAATCTGAATACATTTCTGCTGGATCTTGCTGCGCTCAGCTTCTGTGGATGAAGCAAACGCTCAAGGACTATGGCATTCATCTGAAGCAAGTGCCACTCTACTGCAACAACGAAAGCGCCATCAAGATTGCCAACAACCCAGTTCAACACTCGAAGACAAAGCACATTGAAATTCGTCATCACTTTCTCAGAGATCATGTTGTGAAGGAAGATATTGATATCATACACGTCAACACTGAAGAGCAATTGGCAGATATCTTCACCAAGCCCTTGGATGAGAAGAGATTTTGCAAGTTACGGTGTGAGCTAAATATCCTAGAATCCTCAAATGTCCTGTGATCAGGCACACATCCTAACCCTTATGCATATTGATGACTTAGATGTGCAACACACGAAGTAAAGTATATCTTCAATCAATGAAGACATACATTCTAAGTGTGAATACATTAATGTGGAATTTGATTTCGGAGCTCCACGATAATTGTGCGCCGTGCCTGGATCTAATACTTCCTATACGGTGGGTAACGCCACCACCAAATGTTCTATTTTGAAGTGTTTCACTCATGGCGTTACCTTGCTATGTCTTCACATTTGGTTTGGCTTCAATCTCAACATGTCTTCATGATTATCTTCACTATGTTGATTATATATATATATATATATATATATATTTATACTAGTGTTTTGTCCTCTACAGCATTTACTTATAGCTATATCTTCTTGTTGAATCTTTTGAACTAAGTGAATGTGATCGGACCCTAACCTCTCTATGCTATCTATCTCAAACTCTATCTCTCCAAATCATATGCATTCTATTGAAACTGTCGAATGTCTTCTCTGCGTCCTTGTCAGCAGAAGATACAAAGACAAACCTTAAGTCCACTTTCAATGCTCATTCCTCCACATGAAACCCGGAGAAGTAGGAACGACCACCCGACAATCCAGGCGTGCGTGGGACGTGGAACAAACCCCAAAATTCTGCATGATGGCCACGTGTTCCTCAGATGCGAATCGCCAGGGGCACCTGTGTAATAACGCAGTGCCGCCCCTGTACCTATAAATACACACTTCACGACGGTCATTATCTCTTCTTCCACTCTCGCACGAACCCTAGCGCCACCGCTAGCCCTCGACGATGCCGGCGACGAAGCGCTTCGCTACCGCAACCTCTCCGACGCCGTCTTCACGCCGACCGCGGACATCATCCTCTCTGCCGTCACCGTAGGTGTCCTCCATCGCCAAGTTAGGGCACGGAAGATCGAACTGCTCGGCCTCATCTTCCACTCCGTCTAGCAGTTCTTAGTGTGGTAAATAAAACTTCCTTTTTACGGCACTGTTGATCCTATGGCTTTGTCACTTTCTACCACAAGCAGTTTCTATTCACACAAGTTAGATCTCTCTCATACTGCATCTCATAACATGCCTAGTATATTCACTTATGCTTCACAAAGTAGTTAGATTCCTCACTTGTACTGATCTCTAGATTCGTACAAATCTGAAACCAACTCCTTATCTATGAGTGAATGTCTTTGCATGATGAGGTCAATGTCTTCTAAACTGATTTATATTCAAAATCTTCTGAGAATGCATATGACCTCTTCCCCTTCCCTCGCACTTTAATGCTGTCACAGGTACATGTCCGTGGGAGAATCCCTTGGTTCTCATAGTCTGCATTCATTTGCAGAATTCTTACAGCATCATATAAATTCTCCCGAAGCAAGTTCCTGTTTGTCCAGCAAGCGAAAATCTTTGAAGCCTTTGAACGTGTTGAAGCCTTTCAGTTTAAAGTTCATGGCTTCAGAGAAATCAGCAAGGAAGGGTGGCAGAAAGCGTCATGGAGAAACATCTAGAGATCTGCCAGATGACCTCTCAGAACTGTACAAGACAGATCCTGAAGAGGATTACAATCAGCGCAAGACCCGAATCCAATGGATTCGAAGATATTGGGCAGAACAATGGTTCAAATACCGATTTGTAACCCAGGAATATGCTGAGAAAAATGCCATCAAGAGACCGTGGGGAGACATCCTATACAAGAATCTTCAACCCAGGTCCAGAGATGAAGCCATTGAACAAGGCTTCTATCCCTGCATGGTCCGTGGGCCACAGCCTGCTGATGCACACCCATCGTCACTACTATGGTGTCGTGACGACATTCTGTTCAAGCGCAACTTCCAGTTTGCCCAGAACTCAGTGAAGCAAAACAAGAAGACATTGGGACTAGACTTCAACCCTGGTCCCTCAGCTCCAAGGGCTGATGGCACACAAGATGCAGAACCCAATGTCGTCGGTCCTTTCTACAACCTTGAAGGCCTCATCACCCATATCTTGGTTCAAGGGACTGCAGTGAATGAGCCTGCAGCTGACGCTGAATCAGATGAAGCGCCTGCAGTGCCGAAGCCAAAGAAATTGAAGAAGCCTAAAGCTTCAAAGCCTGCCCCTTCACCAAAAATCTCACGGGCGAAGCCACTGGCAACTGCACCTCCTGAAGACAGTGTGCAGTCCGAAGATTTATCACGCATCTCCAAGCCCCAGAAGGTCAAGATGCCTCTACCACACACCGGCCAAGAGCTAACAGCTGCTGCCATCCTACGCAATGATGCCATTGATCTGTCAAGTGATGAAGATCTTGCAGATGACGCTCTTGAGCAACTCATCAAGAGCAAAGAAGAAGCAAAAATCTTCAATGATCTGCCTCTCTTTGATGTAACAGTCATTCACAACTTCATTGATGAATGGTTTGACACACCAAACATCAGCTTCGACGATCTCCAACTACCCATTGGCCTCAGTGTCGCCTTCCATGGTGCCATTGCTTCAGAGTTAGCTATCGCCCAGCGCATTGTCGAACTGAAGCAGAAGATTGACTTTGAGAAATCTCAGTTCAAGAAGCATATGGCCAAGCTCAGCGTGCAAGACGTGAAGAATTTCAAGATTATGCTGCACGAGCTCAAGGAAGCATTTCTAAAGAAACGTGCAGAAGCTCAGGGTTCTCGTGAGCGCATGAAGGTCCTGGCTGATAGGTGTGTGCAAGCCTACAATGAGGCTGAGAAGCGCAAGGCCCTTGGGCGTCCTGGCATCGACCCCAGGATGGCTTCCAAGAAGCAGAAGAAGCCCGCTATGGCTGAACCTGAAGCACCAAGGTAGGAGGCAGATCCCCTTGTCTTCCCAACTAGCATGACTGGCCCAAAGCCAAAGGCCAGGTCAACCGCTTCAGAACTGAAGAAGACCAGGACTGCTAAGGCTGAAGCAAGGAAGAGAAAACATCCTGAAGCCTCTGCTACTGCCCCCGCCAAGAAGAAAAGAATGACCAAGAAGGAATGGGCTGCTCCCACGGAGCCCTTGATTGTTGAACCCATTTCCATGGTTCACCCCGACGCCGATCCACAAGAACGTCAACTGACTGTCCATGAGCCTGCTTTCACAGAGGCTCATGAAGCTGAAGACTTTCCAGCAGCTGATCCCCTCGCTGCTGAGGACATTGGTCACCATGACCATGTTGAAGATGATGCAGCCCTTCCTCAGCTAGAGCACCAACAGGTATCATCGCTTGTGCTCACGCACAGTGAACTCATCAGCATTGGCCATCCACTGACACCAATAGCACAGGATGCTTCATGGGCGGATCGCCCACAAGAGGAAGAAGACTCTAAGGCCCAGCCAACACAAACTCCATAGGCGTCGCCCGCATTGCGCAGGCTTCGCAAAGGTCCAAGGCCTCAAGTCTCTGCGTCTGAAGCTAAAACTGCTGAAGACATTCCGGCTGCATCAGCCGATGAAGAAGAAGTACCACAAGCTGCTACTCCCCTGTCCCATCAAGAAGCAGTTCTCGAGGAGAACGTGATCGTAAGTGACCCTCCAGCTCGTCAAGTGGAGGTTGAAAATCTTGCGGCTGCCACCACCAACACCACTGAAGCCACTGACGCTGTCATGGCTGAAGCAAATGTGGAGCCCTCACCAACAAAAGCACCAAAAGTCAGCGAAGCCACTGATCCCGCTGCTTCTGTTCCTGCGTCTGCTGCCGGTCCCCAATTTGACTATCATGTTGAGCACAGGCCTCAGGTACAGAAGCCAATCCCAAGATTGCCAAGGTTCCCAGGTCCTGCATTAGCACCTGGCTCCTTCAATATCAATGGCTTCAGAGCAGACAACACATTCTTCAACAGCTTCAGGAACCCCTACTCCAGGGAAAGAATATCATCTGATCGGTTCTGGAGTTATCCGCAGCGAAGCTATTACTCATGCGTTCTTTACAACCAAGGTCGCATCTTCCCACACAAGCGCCTTGACATTGAAGCAATAGCTGCTCTGCCCTGTCTGGAAGAAGCTCTGGATTGCTTCAAAGAGGTTGGACTGCTGCCGTTCGTCACTGACCAAGAGCATTGGAATGAAGAGTTGCTGCTCCAATTCTATGCCACACTTCACATCCGCGGGTATAGCAGAGACCCGAAGACTTGGGTCCTGGAGTGGATGACAAGAAACGTTCATCACGAAGCCAAAGCCTTTGACATCATTGAGCTCACTGGTTTGCCCACTCCTGGCGATCTCTATGAGCATGGCTGTCAGCTTCATAGTGAAGCTATTGAGAGCATCTTTCAGAAGACTGAACCTAATATGAGTCAGATGCTCAGTATGATGAAGCCATTGCCCCAAGATGTTTCTTATCCAACAGAGTTCTTCGTTGAAGACCTTGAGTATCTGCCAAGAACCATTTATCACATCATAAGGCGAACTCTCTGGCCAATCAAAGGACATTCTCCCCATGCCAAGCTGGAAGGTGCAATGAAGACTTTGGTCTTCTACATTCTTCATGGAAAATGCTTCAATACACAGGATTTCTTCATTCGCCAACTTGCTGCATCTGGCTCTGATCTGTTTGGTTTGAAGTTCTACGCCCCTTGGGTGATGCGGCTGATCAAACTTCACTCCGCTATCTCATATCAGCCCTCGGCCCGCAACCATCGGATCTTTTTGCCTGATGTGGATATGTCTATTGAAGCCATCTATCCTGAGCCTGCCAAGGAACCTCTCAGTCTTCAGAATGCAGAGCATCAAAGTTTCACTCAGAACGTTGAAGGCATTGAAGCCGTAACTCGTGTGTATCCTTTGGCTGGCACTACACGTGCACCGCATCCTGCTCTCACTGAAGCCACTGACAGTACAACTGCTCCACGACCCAAGAAGCGCACTCATGTTCTCAACGACCGAGAGCTTCTTGTGGCTCTTCATCGGAAACAGGCTAGGCATCATGACTGGCTGAAGCGTCAGATGCAAAGCCTCTTGGTGGATGTTAATCGCATTCGCAATCTTGCCACCAAGAATGCTTTTGTTGCCCATGAAACCTCTCGCCGCACATGGAAAGGGCTAACACTGATGTGTTCTGAAGATGATCTTCAAGAGGATGGCTTCACTGGGCGATTCAAGTTTGACTCCACACCTCCTCAAAGGGCAGTGCTGCGACGAACTCCATCCCTTGAAGACTCTCAGTTCTCTTCCTCTGTTGCAACTGTGAATGCCAGAGTAATCGAGGATGAAGACGATGCTACTTCACCGCCACCTCCTTTAGCACGCTTCGACTCTGCTCCAAGCTCTTCAGCACCGCCAAACACAACCAACGACCCTGCTGCTTCACCTACTCCTCATGGGAACGAGTAGATGCTCTATGTCTTCAAACCTTTTTGGTCCTTACTAACAAAAGGGGGAAAAGCATATGAGGTTTATAGTCTTCAAGCGGGTCCATATGGGTGGGTGCTTTATATTTTGCTTCGTGCTTACAACTCTCGTTTTGCTACATTTGGTTCTTTGAGTTGCAACACTTAAACTCGATGGTCGTCTGCTACTTATTTGCCACCTTGTGTTGCGATGATAAATTCCGCATGTGCGACGATAAATTCCGCACTTAGATCATTCTGCAGACGTCCATTTTCCATTATGCATGTCATTATCTTCATATACTTTCACATGCATAGTGGATTGTCATCATAAGTTGAAGTGGATCTCCACAAGTACAACCTGCCATGTGCATTTGCATTCCAAAAGCAAATTACTTATATGCACATCTTCAGGGGGAGCCCTTGTAACTTATGAAGACAATTCCTTATCCTTTACAATTTCACAGATTATATTCCCCGTTGAAAACTTCAACTAGTTTGTCATAAATCACCAAAAAGGGGGAGATTGTAAGTGCATCTAGTGCCACCCCTAGTTGGTTTTGGAGTATTGACGACAAACCTAGTTGAGGGACTAATGTGTTTGTGAGAATTGCAGGATAACACAGGTAGAAGTCCCTCATTGATTCGGTTTTCCTACCAGAGATGACCCCTAAAAATGTATGAAGACATTGAAGTCAAAGGTGGTATATGAAGATATTCACATTGAAGACTATGACAAGAGAAGACACCACATGAAGCCTATGGAGCTCGAAGACTTAGATCTTTCGTAGTTCTTCTTTCTTCTGTGTTGAGTCATAGGAACCACCGTACTGTTAAGTGGGGTCCAAGAGAACCAGTCAGAATGACTGAAGTGATGCTTAAACAAAACCTATGTCTTCGAGTGAAGACTTTGAGAGCGAATCTTGTCCAGAGTCGGGCAAGTCAGCTTTGCTTGAAGCCCAAGTAAAGTTGTCGTGTGAGTTTGAAATCTGACCATTGGAACACGTGTCAGTTCCTTAGTGACCCAGGGTCATTTCGGACAAATCAGGTCGGGTTGCCAAGTGGCTATAAATAGCCCACCCCCTACAACCATAAACGGTTGGCTGCTCAGATTCAGAGTACGGCTTTTGTCGTTTGAGAGCAACCCACCTCGAAGCCTTTGAGAGAGAATTCCTTGCGAGGATAAAGCCCTAACCACCCAGAGCCAAAGAGAATTAGGCATCACTTAAGTCTTCTTGTCTGTGTGATCTGAAGACTTATTACACTTGAGGACTGTGCATCCTCCAGCCGGTTAGGCGTCGCGTTCTGAGCATCCAAGAGACATTGTGGATTGCCGGTGAACGAAGTCTGTGAAGGTTTGGGAGTCTACCTTGAAGACTTACCAGAGTGATTGGGCGAGGTCTGTGTGACCTTAGCTCAAGGGGAATACGGTGAGGACTGGGTGTCCTTAGCTGCGTGTTCAGGACTGGGTGTCCGGGACTGTGTGTCCTAAGGTTTAAATACCTAGCCGCCCTAACCAGACGTACAGTTGTCACAGCAACTGGAACTGGTCCAACAAATCATTGTCTTCAGCGAGTCACTGGTTTCATCTTCCCTTCCCTTTACTTATTGTTACTCCTTGTGAAGTCATTGTATGTTCGCACTATCTTTTGTCTTCACTGAGTGACTGCGTGTTCTGTGTGGCTTCACAATATCTTCCTACCTGATCCTTACTACATTGCTGCTATTAGTCATTGTGCTTTCACTCTATTGAATACTTGACTATGGCTTGCCTAGTGTAGTCTACCTTCCGCTGTAGGGTAATAGGTTTATTTCTATCGTTTGTCTTCATAACTTCCATGTTTTGAAGACTTTCATAAAAATCGCCTATTCACCCCCCCCCCCCTCTAGTTGATATAACGCACTTTCACTTGGGCAGAAAACACACAACGTGGGTACACGAACTTGTCGTAGGTAAGTTCTCCGGGGACGGCCCTTCGAGCTTGCCAACGTGTGAAGCAAGGAAAGCAGCGGTAGCGGCAGGACATGGCAGCAGGGCGAGGCGGCGCTGCTGATGGGGGAGGGGGGGTTCGGCGAGATGGGACCTACAGGCACGGGAAACAACGGGGATCCACCGGATCTGACGAGGGGATTCGGTCCCCGATGGTGCGAGTTGAACAGGACGACGATGTGGCCTTTGAAGCTTCGCCAGAGGCGTGCGGGCGCGGCGACGCTGCCGGAGAAGATGCAAGCGACGAGGAGGGTTTGGGATGGGGATGCCTGCGTGGCGAGGAGCGCTCAGGCTGCGGCTTGCTCGTCGGCAATGAGTGGAGGCGGAAGTCGCCGACGCAGGTTGGTAGAGGAGGGCGGCTGGCGTCCTCGGAGTCCCCTGCTCGCGAGCACAGGGGTGCGCAGGGCGTAGGAGGAGGCAAACGGGCGAGGGGACGACAGAGATGGTGCATGGCAGGTCGGGTCGCCGGCACGGGCGCCATGGCCGGTGGCGGGGAGGCAGCGGCGAGGTCTTCCGGGCGTTCATGGCAGGGCAAGGCAGGGCGCGAGGTAGGAGAGGGCGTCGGGGAGGATGGGATCGAGGGAGAGGGTGAGGAGGCGCTAGTTTTGCCCTCTATGCGTGACAACGCTTTGAGGGAGATGGGGATCGAGCAGGAGGAAGGAGCGGTCGGCGGCGCTTGGCGGAGGGGCGCGAAGGACGAGGGGAAATCGGGGGGGAGAAAGAAACGGGCGCGGGCGCTCCTCTCCTGGCGGCGCTGGAGGGAGGATGAGAGGGAGAGGGTGAGATCGGGTAGAGGGGTGCAGCGCGTGCGTTGGCGGTGCTAGAGGAGGGGACAAGGGAGAGTGGAGGTCGAGCGAAACGGGCTAGGGTTAGGAAGGAGTGGGGCGGCTGGGCCTTAGGGAGGCCGCGGATGGCTGTTGAGAGGCCTAGCTGGGCTGTGGGGAAGTAGGCCGACCTGGCCGCTGGGCTCTCTCTCTCCTAATTTTTTTCCATAGCGGAAAAATAAAAGCAAAGAAAGGAAGGAGATAAAAGAAAGGGTTAGAGGAAGGACTTGGGCACGCGGACTATATTCCCGGACTCGCAAAAATGTGTATGATCCAAGAAAAATGGAGTGGGCATTTTTCAAAGTTTAAATTCAAACTCATTTGATTTAAATTCAAATGGTTCGAATAGGAAGTGAGGGTTAGGAAGGTCCAAAAATGTTCGGATTTTTGGTGGAGCTCCGGAAAATGATGAAAGAATATATGGCAAGGTTTGAGGAGCAGCTCGAAGCAGAAAAGACTTGAGAGTTTAAATTGCAAGTGTGTTTGCGGTTAATTCCAAACTAATGGAATATTATTTTATAGCTCCCTAATAATATTGGGAGGATATATGTTATAAAGATAAAATCACCATGTGCATTTCCCTCGATTTAAATGGATCGAAGATCCATACAATTTATTTATAAAAGTTATAAGATTAATGAAATGATGGCATGATGACATGATGCGATGCAAACATGATGAAATGCAACATGCAAGCAAATGACATGTCAACGTCAGCGAATAACTGGAAGACACCTGACGCATCGGTCTTGGGGCGTCACAGCCGCCGCCGCTTTCCCTCTCTCCCTGCCTACGCCGCCGGTTCCTTTGGGAGATGTTATCCGGCTTGCATGACGAAGCCGAGGACGAGACACCGAAGGATGATACGTCTCCAACGTATCTATAATTTTCAATTGTTCCAGCTATTAAATTATCAATCTTGGTGTTTTATATCATTTGTTGATACTAACCTATTAACCTAGTGCCCAACGCCCAATGCCAGTTGCTGTTTTTTTGCTTATTTTTGGCTTTTCAAAAAATCAATATCAAATGAAAAAATCTTTGGATTAATTTTTTATAGACCAGAAGGGACCCTCGAAGCTTCGGGAGGAGACCAGACGAGATACGAGAGAGCCACAAGCTCAAGGGGCACGCCCCAGGAGGTAGACGCGCCCCATGAGCTTGTGGGCCCCATGCAGCTCCGCTTGACCTAATTTCACTTCTATAAATTCCCAAAAATTCCCAAACCAACATAGAGCCAACCGAAACACTTTTTCCACTGCCACAAGCTTCTGTTCTTCCGCGATCCCATCTGGAGGCCTTTTTGGGTACTCTGTCAGAAGGGGAATCAATCACGGAGGGCTTCTACATCATCCTTACTGCCTTCCGATGATGCATGAGTAGTTCACCACAGACCTAGGGGTCCATAGTTAGTAGCTAGATGGCTTCTTCTTTCTCTTTGATCTTCAACACCATGTTATCCTCGATGTTCTTGGAGTTCTATCTGATGTAATCTTCTTTTGCGGTGTGTTGGGATATGATGAATTGTGGGTTTATGATCTGAATATTCATGAGAAGTAATTGATTCTTTTATGAACTTTATTATGCATGATTCTTATAACTTTGTATTTCTCTCCAATCTATCCATTTGGTTTGGCCAACTAGATTGATTTATCTTTAGTGGGAGAGGTGCTTTGTGATGGGTTCAATCTGGCGGTGCTATATATCCGATGACAGAAGGGGACAAAACACATATTTGTATTGTTGCCATTAAAGGTAAAACGATGGGCTTTATTTATGTTGATTGGGTTTACTTTGTCTACATCATGTCATCTTGGTTAAGGCGTTACTCCTTTTTTTATGAACTTAAAACCATAGATGCATGCTGGATAGCGGTTGATTGGTGGAGTAATAGTAGTAGATGTAGGCAGGAGTCGGTCTACTTGTCTCGGACGTGATGCATATATACATGATCATTGCCTTGGATATCGTCATAACTATGCGCTTGTCTATCAATTGCCCAACAGTAATTTATTCACCCACCGTATGCTATGTGTTCGAGAGAGAAGCCTCTAGTGAAAACTATGACCCCCACCTTAATCAAATTATAAAAACTTAATTCCTTTGCTGCAATTTTATTTCTTTCATTTTGTTTTGCAATTTATCCATCTACCTATACATGATTTGATGTTTGCAAGTAACGAGTTCAAGGGGATTGACAACCCTCTTGCACGCGTTGGGTATAAGTATGTGTTTTTGTGTGTGCAGGTGTTGTTCACGAGGCTTTGCGTGATTCTCCTATTGGTTTGATAAAATTTGGTTCTCACTGAGGGAAATAATTATTTCTATTGTACTGCATCTCCCCTCCTCTCCAGGGAAAATCCCAACGCGGCTCATAAGTAGCAAAGGACTAGGTGGACGCAACCTTTGTCACGGCGGCCGGGGATGGGCTGGATGACATCTAGGGCGGTGGGTCGGGACCGACGGTGAGAATGAGGAGTAAGGGTGGCGGACGACGAGGGCTCGGACGCGGGAAAGGTTGGAGGGAGGCAGGAGGATGCGGAAGAGTGATGGATTTGATGCAATTTATGATGGGGTAGGCATGTCGGGTCCGACGTGGCGGACGCATCCGGGTGCGCCCGGGCATTTTCATATCCGCCCTACATTTAGGATGTATATGAGTGATGCCGGCCAGCCTAGGCGTTTGAGGCCTGTTCAAGGTGCCCGTCTATGTTTTTTTATGACCGATCTGTCCATCCGAATGTTTGAGGCGCAGACTGTAGATGCTCTAAAATATGCTACTAGTACTAATTTTTTTGAAAGACTTGTTTAGAGAGGTTTTCCATAGCAAAAAGAAGTACTACACGTTTGTAATAAATCAGCAATAATTAAAATAAATAAAAGAAATTTTATAATAAATCAACGACAATGAGAGTAATGAAAATCGATCCATTTGCTTGCGTAAATTCCGATGAGCAGTAGGATGCCTTCCGATGAATGAGACAAGCAACGGGCCCACGTAGAGCAATATTCCCTCGTCGATCGCTGTAGAAGGTACAAGCGAGCCCACACCTGCAGTTGGGGTCAAGTCAACCCGCCGCACGGAGAGCGCACACACACAGTTGACGCAGAGCACAGACGACGTTTTACCCTTTTCCACCCGTGCACACGTTCCTCCTCGCCACCGACCTCATGGCCCCACCTTCCCCAGACACGGGGGGTCCACCTGACAGTGGGGTTCGACATGGCATCCAGAACACCCCCGCTTCTCTCTGGGCGGGGGCATCAATTACGGTGATGCCATTTGTTCCTTCTTAATTTGTTTAGTCCCGAAGAATGGCTACCTCGCTTCCCTCGCAAGTCCCGACCGAGCACTTTCTTTCTTTTCCATCCTTCTCCTTCTCCGCTTCTCCCTCCCCGATCGATCCCGGCCAAAAGGCAAAACCCCTACCCACTGAGTCCAAACCCACCCAGCGGGCGAGAGAAAGAATCTCTGGAGAGCGATGCACGCGCCGGCGAGGAAGGCCGCGGGCGGAGGGGGCCGCAGCCCGGTTGCGTCGGCGCTGCTGCTGCTGGCGGTCGGGGTGTTCGCCTTCCTGATCTCGTACAGCGTGCTCGCCATGGTGCTACGAGGCGGCGGTGGCAGCGGCAACGGAGGAGGAGGAGGAACTGCGGGGCTTGGGACGGGAGTGAGGGACCCGGTGGTGCGGATGCCAGAGTGGATGCGGGCGGCGGGCGGCGCGAGGGGCCAGAGGCGGCCCTTCCACGTGGCGCTCACGGCCACGGACGCCCCGTACAGCAGGTGGCAGTGCCGGGTCATGTACTTCTGGTACAAGCGGATGCAGGCGCGGCCGGAGGGCACCGACATGGGCGGCTTCACCCGCGTGCTGCACTCGGGGAAGCCCGACGGCCTCATGGACGAGATCCCCACATTCGTCGTCGACCCCCTCCCCGCCGGCAAGGACCGTGTAAGTACGCCACGACTGACTGTTTTTTTGGTCTCCTCCTCGCTCTCTGTTTCGGTTTGTTTGTTTGTTTGTTTGTTTGTTTGTTGTGCAACGTGGGGCTACGTGTGCAGACGGGCTCTGTCTTCGGGATTTTAAGGCGAGATAAAACGAAAATCGGTGCTTCGCTTCCAACTTGCAACTGCAAAATCAAGTGATTATTATTTCTTTAACTAGTTCTGTTAAGTAGCTGTTAAAGGTCATGAATTTCGCATGTCGAATTTTGTCTGCGCTTGAGAATCCCTTTATGCCGCAACTCGCCACCCGCTCTCTGACCAAGTCCTGCTTTCTTGCCTTCCCTTGAGCACTGTATTTGCCCTGTCAGTTTGAACTTTACTTCCTTCGTTCATGTACACCCAGTTACAGTTACTGGGGGAAGCAACATCAGTTTTGAAATGCTCCGTAGGTTTGATTATGATACTGTCTGCACTGCAGGGCTATATCGTCCTAAACAGGCCATGGGCATTTGTACAATGGCTGCAGCAGGCAAAGATTGAAGAAGAGTAAGTAAAGACTGATATGCCCTTTTGGTTTCCATACTTTCAGTATGGTTTTAACTTTTAATCTTCCACAAGGTACTTTATGATTTGACATCCAGACATCCATGATTAACCAAAAATAAGCGAAACAAGAAAAGTTGTTGCTGGTGTTTGGATGTAAGATGGGACAGATATTTAGGCACATTCATGCCTACTCCCTCTGTAAAGAAATATAAGAGCGTTTAGATCACTAAAGTAGTACATAATATGGATTTCTCTCTCTCTCCATGTGTTTATAACTGTTCTGTTCTGCTTGAATATCACAGGTACATACTGATGGCAGAACCAGATCATATATTTGTGAAACCTTTACCAAATTTAGCTTTTGACAATGATCCAGCAGCATTCCCCTTCTTTTACATCACACCATCCGAACATGAAAAAATTATCAGGAAATACTATCCTGAAGAAAGGGGTCCAATCACAAATGTTGACCCTATCGGGAATTCCCCTGTAATAATTAAGAAGGTAATTCACTGTTGTTAACTTGGTGCTCTATAGACTGCAGTCTCATGGATGAATGAAGCTCCATTCCATTTATTTGGTTTTGCATGATTTGTGTTTCAGTTACCGTTTTGGTTAGTCATTTTACTGAATCTAACTTAATCTCTCGTTATATGAGGAAAGAATAGACACTGCTTGAGAAGATTGCTCCCACATGGATGAATGTATCACTACAAATGAAAGAGGATCAAGAGACTGACAAGGCTTTTGGATGGGTTTTGGAAATGTCAGAATTATCTTTTCTTGTGTGTGAATTTGATAAATGCATTTTCTCATTGTTACTTTGTTATAAATCCAGTTTTTTGTTATTTTTCTTTGGCTTCTAGGTATGCATATGCTGTTGCCAGTGCATTGCATGGGGTTCAGCATATCCTTCGTAAAGATTTCATGATCCAGGTGCTGAAGCTGTTTCTGATTTTCTGACGACAATATACTTGCGCACTAAAAGCGACGTGCTTGATTGACATGATTAGAGCTATTACTGACACCCCTTAAAAATGCAGCCACCATTTGATAAGAAGCTCGACAATACATTTATTATCCACTTCACCTATGGATGTGACTATACACTCAAGGTATTTATTGGGGCCTACTATTCATAAGTCTGATTCTTTTTTACAGATCTCATATTCATATGAAATGAATATGACTGAGGGTAGAAAGTAAAGGCCCCGTTATTTTCTCTCTATTATGTTACTAAACATAAGGCTATTCGGTCGGTCTTCTGGCCATACCACAAGGTATTTGACAATATCCTGGCAAACAATTTCAGGGCGTACTGACATATGGAGAAATTGGTGAGTGGAGATTCGACAAGAGATCATACCAAGATAGGCCACCGCCAAGAAATCTTACATTGCCCCCTCCAGGAGTGCCAGAAAGCGTGGTACGTTTAGCAGCGAATAAATTGGAAAATTACGCAACAAGTTTATTATGATTTTTAAGATACGGAGTTACTGTTTATTGTTCAACATTTACAAAAAATAAGTAGAATTTCATATTATTATTGCATTCATCTTCTATTTGTTTGAATAAGTTTAGGTAACAGATTAATACAGTGCAGGAATTTTATTTACTGCTGCTGTTTTACTATATGCTATGATGATTAGCTTAATGCGAGTTGGTAACTGCGTGTTAGCCATATAATGTTTTTCCTATATCAAGCCGAAAATGTTTCTAAGACTGGGATTTGGAACTTTTAAAAGTGACCACTGAAACTGGCGTAATTTGATTAATTGAGATGAATATGATTGCTAGCATGGTAAGTCTTGGCATACATTGGCTGTGCTTGGGATCGGAAGCTGGAATGCTCTGCGATGTTTTCTATTTAAGCGCTTCTTTCAAGAACAGCGAACCCTTGCGTTGATGTCCCTAACACTTTGAATGAAAGTTTCTTACATCACCACTGTTATCTATGGACTGAAAAAGCGTGTGCGTTTTCATCCTTCTGTTTAAGGTCAATTGATGGTTTTGAAATCATTGCTTCTTGATAATGCTGGTTCTCAATAAAAGTCATTAAACATGTTGAATTTAACAAGGATCGTTATTCCTTTTTAATATCAGGGTAGTATTTGTATCTACAAAATTTGACCACTATCCTTCTGTGATTGCCTGATCTATTCTCCTTGCAGGTTACACTGGTAAAAAGGGTCAATGAAGCTACCGCAAACCTTCCTAGGTGGGATGATGGATTATAATCTATGTGGACGTCAAATATCCGAGCCCCTTAGGGGTATACATCAGAAATACAGTAGATAGTTTTTCTTTCATACTTAGGCCCTGCTAGGAACACGGGAATTTTCCCGATTCCTGCAGGAACTAACTCTTTCCAGTGAATTATCTCTGATCCAAACAGAACCTTTACAGAAAAAAAGAACATAGCAGCCCAGTTTGTTTTCCATTTAAGGTTATCTTGTAAATTTTTCTGACTGGTAAGATTGAAATAGTCATATGATTCGAGCAGAGTTGTGCTTGCACCCCTTTGGCAATGCGGTATGGAGTATATGCACTTTGCCAGTTTGATTATAGATTTGTTTGATTAGAATAAACGACCGTTCGGTTCAACTATACCATCTCACTGACATAAACAGTTTCACCTGCGGAACAGAATCCATGGCGTTGTACTGGTGTCTGAAATTAGTGCTGTTGGCATGTCACGGTGACTTTCTTTCTCTATGTTAGAGGATCTGGTTCCATCCGGAAGGAACGCAAAAGGCGTGTCATGTTCGGCTTGTGCGTTTCATTGCCGTCTGTCAACGCAAGGAATCTGAGCGAAGTCATGCCAAGCACAAGAACCTCATGCTACCAGAGAGACACATCGGACAACCTACACAAACAGTATCAACAACCGGACGCAAAGCATCTATGTACTTCAAATGATCCAGCAGGGCCAACAGTCCAACACCACCTACACCTACCAGTGTCCCAACGCAGAGCAGAGGTCTATGGCGGTGACATGTAGTGCTGCTGTGTTTAGGGGTGCAAGCGGCGTCCCGTGTATCCCCGAAACTAGCAAATTGGCTCCCTCTGGCCTCCACCCTCCCTCGCTTCCATTTTCCTCCTCCTCAACCTCGTAAGCTTCACCCCTCTGCCACCCGCGTCCGACCTTGCCGCCTCTCGACCTGCAGCGCGACACCGTGCCTGACTCCGTCCACCACATTCGGCGTAGCATCACTACTAGAATTTCCGAGTTTCCTGAGTACTATAAAAACTCGTCGAAAGCTGTTTTACACTCGGCATACTGTTTGCCGAGTATAGTTCTTGGCTAAGGGTACTCGGCAAAGACTTTTTCGAGCACTAAACATGGGACTCGGCAAAAAATAAGGGACTTGACGAATCGTACGGAGACGGCGGCTGCCACATGGCAGACGACTTTGCCGAGTACTGCACGCAGGTACTCGGCAAATCTAACAGCCCAGGAACGAAGCACGTCACCTGAAATATTTGCCGAGTTTTGCTCGACAAATCTTGGCAAACCCCATCTTTGCCGAGTATTGTTTGCCGAGTAGGCCCACTCGATGATACCGTGCCCAAGCAAGCCCCAGCTGCCATGTTTGCCGAGATTCATGTACTTACACTCATGAAAGTTCGGACCATGCTACTAGAGAAGAACACGTGGCTTCTTCGCCGAGCTTTGTTCTCGGCAATTACGTTTTACCGAGTGGTGTACTCGGCAAAGATGAAGTCATATGTTCTGTTTTATTTGCTTCTACATCTGCCCTGCAACAAAAGACATACAAACAGTACAAAATTGTCTGCGGACAGTACACATCATAGGCAATGCACAAGAATCATAACAAATTCAATGTTCTTCATCAGATTAACTAAAGCGCCATAACAAGTCCCAAGTGTTCATCAAACTAATTAAAGCATCACAATGAGTCTAAAGTTCTACATCAAACTAACTAAAGCATCATTACAAGTCTCAAATAGTCACTAAAACCTCAATGTGACCCATTTGTGTTACATGGACCACACAAGCATCAAACTAAGAAAGATCACAAGTAGGACAAAGAGGTTATTCATCCACCTCCACCCAATCTGATTTTCTCCCTACGTGAAGCAAATACGTGGAGTAAACATGCTCTGCCTTCTCTATAGTATCATACCCTTTGTGGCAATTGTCTTTGTAATGGTTGACTTGTTCATGGCATGTTTTCCATGAATCATAGACTCATGGATGTCTACCTGAGTACACCACATACCACCTCATCTACAGAAGGGAGAATAACAAATTTCAACACATAACAAAGTGTTAGAAAAACACATGCATGGAGACACATATAAAGGCTTCATGATTCATATACCAAAGGCATCAGAAGTTGTCATCCGAGTCCACATCATCATTTACATAAGTACATGATCATGAATTTCATTAAGAAACACTTCAGATCGTCTTTGATCCGCAGGTCCATACACCACCATGAGAAACGACCTAAGGCCGTTGCTCCTGTGTGTCACCTGGGCCCCCACAAAAAATTCGCCCTTCTCAAACTGTAACAGTTCCAAAGCAAGATTGTTGACACCTGGGTGCAGAAAGCGCAGATGTCGTCGGGCTCGGCCGGTGCGGGGGCGCAGGCACTGTCGGGCTCGGGCGGCACCAATGCAGAGCAGCGCACTCATCCACCACAGCAGCGGCCTCATGGAAAACGAAATCAGGTGCACCCTACCAAGAATCTTGACCTATGTCCAATCTGCAAGTCTCCTGAACATCCTCCTGCACGCTGCCCTCAAGCTTTCTGTGACCGTTGCAATAAACTAGGTCATCTTGCTTCTGTCTGCGTCGAGTTTCTGCCATGGGATTGCATTGCTCCTATGTGTGCCTTTCAGTCTAAAGGGCAGGGTTTCTATTTCATACATGATTCGTGTACTGCCAGTCAGGTTAAGGAGAGGGCCAATAGCATCGTTGTTACTATTGTAGAAGGGGAAACATCGACCCGTCAAATGGAGATTGATCTTAGTGACTACTTGGCTATGTGCTGGCGTTGCTCTGCTCATGCCATTGGCCCTGGAGTTTTTGTTGTTAGATTTCCTAATCCTAGGGCTGTAGCTCAAATCTGCTATGTGGGCAAAGTCACTCTCAAAACAAGTGGTGCGGTGATACACGCCACACAGTGGTCATCTGCTGTGGGGGCCAAGGGGGTTATGGAGGTGGCCTGGGTGAAAGTCAGCAATATTCCTCTGGACAAGAGAAGTGAAAGAAACCTAGCCTATGTTACATCTTTAGTTGGTGTTCCACTTGAGATTGACAGTGCTACCTTACATCGCCCAAGTTCAGTTCGGGTTAAAATGGGATGCAGGAATGTGGATGAAATCCCTATCATTGCTGAGGCAGTCCTTGGAGGTCATTTCTATGACTTCTTCTATGAAGTAGAACAGGTTTTGGTTAGGGATCCTGATAGAGGAAAAAAATCAGTTGAGATTACTCAGAAACCTGAACAAAATATGGGGAAAGATGGTCCTATTCAGACGGCTCCTGGAGCTAAGATGGCCAGTATCTCTCCCGGACCTGGGCTGGCTCCTTCCACGTCCAAGGGAGAGAAACAGGACATCATTCGGGAGTCGCAGGAAAGTGTTGAGTCTGATGATTCCTTACATACCACTTTGTTGATTGATACGATGGCCCAAGAACAGGACATGGGGAGGATGGTGTAAGTAACCTTGACAATGAAAAAGAATCTGTTCATCATATATTCAAGAGTAGCCTAAAATTATACTCTGATGTTGTGAGATCATGTTCACAGGTGAATGAGGTGAATGAATACAAACGAAGCAAGTTGGGTGGGGGCAGTACATACAGAGTTGAGCTACCTGACGAAGCGGGGGAGGATGAGGTGATTCCTACTCCTCCTCTTGTCACCGAAGAAAATCTGCGCTTCAGCTTGCGTAATGTGCAGAACAAAGCGAAAAGGATGGACGACAAGGCTATGGCAGCAATGAAAAAGAGAAACCTAGAAGGTAATCACAATAGTCCCAACTCCTTTGATACGCTATCTAATCCTGAATTAATTCTTAAAGCGGTTAAAATGGGAGTAAATATTCCTGATACAGATTTTGCTTGCATTGATGTGCTTAGAGAACTTGAAAGATATCGCGATAATGACATTCAGGAAGAAAAGAAAGAGGATGGAAAGAATATGGAGAATCCTATGATATTAACTAATGCCAAAGGGGACCAAACTCCCCTTAGTTTGAGATGGGGTGATCAAAACGATATAGATGAGGAGAATTTCACAGTGGTTAAATCTAAAAAGAAAAGAGATAGAAAAGTCAATGTGGTTGTATCCAAACCTGTGACCAGAAGTCAAAAAAATCATGTCTCCTTGCTAGATAAAAAGGGTAATCCTACTCTGCCTCCTAGTAGGATTACCAGAAGAGGGAAAAACAACACCTTAATATGAATGGTATTTTCTGGAATTGCAGAGGAGCAGGGAAGAAAGGGATGCCTACCTGCTTCTCTGACCTAATGAGAGATCATTCCCTAGATTTTATAGGCCTTCAGGAAACTATGAAGAAAAAGTTCTCCCGTAAGTCTTTAAGAAAGATGGACTCTTTCGATAGATATAATTGGAACTAGACTCCTTCTATTGGCAAATCTGGCGGTATCCTTTGTGGTATCAAGAAAGAAACTCTAGAGGTGGTATCCTGGATACCTGGTAACTTCCTTCTTCAAGCTAACTTGTACGATGTTAAACACAAGAGTATGTGGACCCTTGTAGTGGTTTATGGAGCGGCCCAAGATGATAGAAAAGAGGAATTCCTTAATGAATTAGCTTATACTTGCTCCCAGATTCATGTCCCCTATATAGTGGGTGGAGATTTCAATATCCTCCGCAGCAGTGAGGAGAAAAACAAAAATTTGACACACTCTCACTACACTGACAGATTTAATGATGTCATACAATCCCTGAATTTAAGAGAAATACATATGGGGGGGTAAATACACTTGGTCCAATAAACAGAAACATCCTACTTTGGAGAAATTAGACAGAGTCCTCATGAGTTTCGAGTGGGAAGAGCTATTCCCATTGGCATCTGTCCGTAAATTGGTAAGAGATACTTTGGACCACAATCCCTTGCTTCTGGCCACTGATGTTGTGAAAACCAACCCCTCCCATGATCGAGAGTTCAGATTTGAACTAAGCTGGCTTAAAAATGAAGATTTTTATATCAAAGCAAAAAAGATTTGGGAACAACCTATAAAGTCTGAAGATCCCATCGACATCTTAAACATAAAGCTAAAGCGTATCAAAAAATATTTCAAAGGATGGGGGGCTCACTCCTTTGGGCATGCTAGGAAAAGGAAAAAGTACATTAAAGAAGAACTGGAGAGAATAGAAAAGATGGAAGAAAATGGCCCCCTTGGTCCAGAAATTTATGAAGAGAGAACTGCCTTGTGTGCAGAATTAAACGAGCTCCTGATTACGGAAGAGTTGTTTTGGTTACAACACTCCAATGAGCGTTGGTTGCTCAAAGGAGATCGAAACACAGCCTTCTACCATAGAGTTGCAAATGGGAGGAAGAGAAAAAATACTATTCACTCATTCGCTGCGGGGGAGGTGGTGATTGAGGGTACACAGAACCTACTACCACACGCAACCTCGTTCTACAAAGAACTTTTTGGCCCTGCTAGGGGCAACATGTTTCACTTATCTGCTGATACGTGGTCGGAAGAGGAAAAACTTAGTGAGTAGGATAACATCTTGCTCACTAGTGAATTCACAGAGGAGGAGGTGAAGAGAGCTTTGTTCGGGATGGGATGTAACCGAGCACCAGGGCCGGATAACATCCCAGCGGAATTCTATATGCACTATTGGGAGTTTGTGAAAAAATATATCATGCACTTGTTCGAAGCTTTCCATTCGAACAAGTTAGACATAGCTCGTCTGAACTATGGCATTATTACTCTAATTCCCAAGATGAAAGGAGCAAAGAAAATACAGCAGTATCGTCCAATATGTCTTCTGAGATGCCCATATAAGCTTATCACCAAGGTCTTAGATAACCGGGTGGCAATGTTTGCTGATATTCTGATCAGTAAGCACCAGAATGCATTTATCAAGCATAGAAATATCATGGACGGGATCCTCACTTTGCATGAAATACTTCATCATACTCATCATAAGAAAAAAGTGGGGGTGGTCTTGAAATTAGATTTTGAGAAAGCCTATGATAAAATCAATTGGGAATTCCTCCTAGATTGTCACCGCGACCGAGGGTTTGGTGCAACCTGGTGCGGCTGGATAAAAAACATCCTATACAATGGTACTGTTAGCGTCAAGTTGAATAATGAAAGAGGACCTTATTTTCAGAGCCACAAGGGGGTGCGCCAGGGCGATCCCCACTCCCCTTTTCTTTTCAACCTAGCTGTTGAAGCGCTGTCTAAGATGATCCGTAATGCTCAAAAAGAGAAACTTATCACGGGGTTGGCTCCGGATCTTGTTAAAGATGGGGTGGCCATTCTCCAATATGGTGATGACACAGTCATCTGCCTCGAGCATGATAAAAAAGCAGCTGTGAACCTGAAACTATTACTATATATCTTCGAACTTATGTCTGGACTAAAGATAAACTTCTTGAAAAGTGAAACCTTGTGTGTGGGAGGGGATGACGATACAGTGGCCTTTTATGCATATTTGTTTAACTGTCAGATTGGTCATTTCCCTATGAAATATTTGGGAGTGCCGGTCAGCTATTCCACTCTTCGCAACCTGCACTGGAATTTTGCTGATGATAGATTTCTTCAATGCTGTGAAACTTGGATAGTCAACGCGGCCTCCTCGGGAGTAAGATTAATCCTCCTTAACTCCTCTCTCACTAGTATCATTTACTTCTATATGTCCATGTTTCTTCTTCCTAAGATGGTCATTGAGAAGCTGGCTAAACATCGTAAACGTTTTTCTGGCAAGAACACGAGGGACGCAAGAGATACCACTTAGTTAAATGGTCCAGAATTTGTAGATTTAAAAGCAAAGGAGGCTTGAGAGTGAAAGATCTCCGTAAACAGAATATTAGCCTTCTCACCAAATGGTGGTGGAAGCTAGAAACACAACAAGGGTTGTGGCAAGAGGTGATCCGGGCAAAGTATATGAAAAAAGACACGGTGACCTCTATCAAAAGCAAATTTAGTGACTCCCCTATGTGGAAGGCAATCATGAAGGTAAAGGAATACTACCTAGCAGGTAGGAAAGTAGTGCTGAATTCGGGCAATCCTGCTAGGGTATGGAAAGATCCCTTGAATCAAGAAATTTCTATGGATCAAAAATATCCTATGCTATATAGCATTTGCAATAAGCAAGAAATCACGGTGGAGAAATTTAGAAATGGTGTGGGGGATGATTTCTTCCGAAGGCAACTACACACGCCGCTGTTAGATCAGTGGAACGAGCTTAAAGATATAGTTGACTCCTGGGTGCTGTCCGAGGAACCTGATCAAGTTATTTGGACTCTGGGTAAAAAGAAAAAAAATACGACCAGGTCGGTCTACGATCACCTGGAAAAAAACTTATTAGGGTGTAACTATAGGTGGATTTGGCAAACAAAAATCCCCTTAAAGATCCAAATTTTCACGTGGCAAGTCTTCGAGGATGCTATCCTGACTAGGGACGTCATGAGCAAAAGACGTTGGCAGGCAACCCCAGATGTTGTTTCTGCAGGGAGAGAGAGACGTCGACGCATTTGTTTTTCACTTGTCCTGTGGCCAGGGTAATCTAGAGGACGGCGGGGTGCGTTTTTGGCACGGACAAGTGCCCGAACAATATATGGCAATACTTCTCTTGGTGTTATGCCTTCCTCCAAGACGGAGAATTTTTTTATACATTTGGGCTTGCGGCCATCTGTTGGGCAATTTGAAACAGTCGCAATCAGGCTACCTTCGAGGGAAAAAAGTTACAGACTCCTTTCGCAGCAATTTACTCTGCATGTGGTTTCATGTCTTATTGGGCAGGTATGATGACTGGAGAAGATCGGGAGGCGATGGAGCGGGGGGCCAAGATGCTCAGGGCCAACGCATCAAACATGATGAGGATCTGCGCGGCCTCAGGCGAGAAGGCACATGACTGATCTGACAGGACGTGGTCAGCAAAATCTGGGTCATGAGGATGTGGAGCTAATAGTCTTGGGGTCCTTCGTCATGCTTATTTTAGTTACTCTCTGTCGCCTGCTCCTATGTGAGCTTGTGGTGTCGCTCCTGCGTGAGCCTTTTGGCATCCTAAAAATTATTGAACACTCCTGGTTTAGGTCTAGTTTGCGTTTTTGGGTGTCCTTGGGTTTTTGCCCCATGATAAGCTGCTCGATGACGGGTGCTTATAGTGCGTTTCTCAAGGATGCTCTGAACTCGATTTTCCCTTTACAGTTTCCTTGGTAGCTTCAGTTTCGGAACTCTGTATTTCCGTTATGTCAAAGTAATGGAAAGAGGTTATGCCCGGTTCAAAAAAAAAGATTGTTGACACCTAGTAATATCCCCCCTGGGTGTACATGGGCCGGCACCAACGCCCATTTAAATTCCGCATTCCCTCCCAACGCTTCAAGTTCCTTGTTAGAAAACGATCCTCTGATCGTTTCTTGTAATGCCATGAAGTCAAGTTTTTCCTCATGAATAAATTCCCGCAACTGATTTCTATGATCGAGCTACCCAACCCCTCTAATGTTCCATATAATTCCTTTCTTTGATCAGGGAATCTAGGTCCCGACCCCATTTTCATCAGATTTCCGGCCACCTCTCCCTTGAAAACGGCCACGCGACACACCTTGGCATGCACGATCGGACGCATGAATGTAGCCGGCCTCCTCTCTAACCTGGCTCGCTTCCGTCAATCTGCTCATTTCTCTGGCTTTCAAGTTTGTGGCTCGCGTTCGGACCAACACCCGATTGGCCTCGCTAGCCACCACCACGTCTTGCACCAATTCCATGTGCATGCAAACTTTCGACTTCCTCCAAGGGATCACCCTAGCTTGTCAAATCTTAACTCCAAAGGCCTCATGCAATCATCAAAATCAAAGAGAATCACGACATTTTTACTCGCATACCATGGGGGCTCCTCCCACACGCGATCTCAGTCTCTTTGACAAGTGAATTCAATAACGAACGTGTTATCGCCCAATTACTCCATGCAAGACGAAGGGCACCCGAGATTGTTTCGATGTGGAAGGTATGGCGATGAAGTACTTTTTCAGCTAGCATCCACTTCTCATGTTCTTCCTCTTCGGGATCATTCAGAACCAGCGGCGTGGCCTCCTCCTCAGATATCTTCGGTTTTCCTAAAGCCTTCGCTAATTTTGCCCTAGCCGCCCTAGGCGACAAAGGCCCGTGCTCCGTGCCTCGACCAGAGGATGTCGCCATCCACCAGTCAGTCTCTCTGTTGCCCCATCGATAAGATCGACAGGTGCCACCACAAAGTCTGGCCTCAAAACCCTAGTTGCCTCACGTGGGGTCTCCTTATTTTTCGAAGGAAAAATTATTGACTTCCATCCACCTGCAGTATGACCTGCCGTAGGCCAACCACTATATCTGGCCATGGGATACCCAGCCCGGCCGGCCTGAAAAAGCCCGACCCGACCCAGCCTGGCCCGGGCCGGCCTTGGGCTTGTATTTGCGATTTAGGGAAGGGGCCCAATGGGCTATTTCATTGTTGGGCCGGGCCTGGGCCTAATATCTAGGCCCGACTGCTGGGCTGGGTTGACGCCTGGGTTTTCTGCTATGGGCTTTGTTAGGCCCGGCCCGGAGCCTGATATGGCCAGGTATACCACCCACTCGTGGCGTAGGAGTCCTACGCCGGCTACGCGTCTACGGGAGACACAATATACATACGGAAAAACGTAGACACGTTCCCCGGCCCGAGGAGAAAAGATTCAAACGATAGCCAACCGAACCGTTTGAACATCCTCCCCGTCTTCAATTCAAATCAAGAGCGCGCGCGGCTCTATCCAAGGTAATCAGCGGAAACTAAACCGCCTCTTCACCTTCACATCCCACGTCCCCCTCCTTCATTAAGCACGTCCGTGGCACGCCCGCCCACCTCCCCCACGAAGCAGCGAGCGGAATCCAAAGCGCGGTCAAGCCTCCATCATCAAAGGGGAGTTACCCGGCCTCCCTTGGCCTTCCCCTATAAAACCACACGCCTGGAGCACGCGCCTGCGCTTCACATACACAGCCGCGCACGCCATTGCATTCCAGGCCGGAGCAACGAGAGAGAGAGCAGCCTACGGCCGCGGGCGTGCCTTCCTCCGCGTCCTGCTGCACCGCCGCCGGGCCGCCGAATCCGAGGTCGTCGAGCGGGCCATGGCGGCGCTGATGATCGGTTCCTCCTCCAAGCCTGCGCTCCTCCTCCCCGCGCTGGCCTTCGTCCTTGCATTCGTCGCCATCCCCGCGCTCACGACGCCGGCGCAGGGGCACGTGTTCCACGTCGGTGGCCCGCGCGGGTGGCGCGTCCCGGACGCCAACACCAGCTATGGCTGGTGGGCCATGAACAACCGCTTCCACGTCGCCGACGAGCTCTGTGAGTCATCCACCGATCTCATCGTTTCTTCCATTTCCTGCCACACAATTACCCTTACCATGTCACCAACGGCGAGCGTACTTGTGTTGTGTGTGATTACTCACAAGGTCGTGTGTGTGTCCTGCAACCTGATCCTGTTTTGATTCCAGACTTCAAGTACGAGAACGACTCGGTGCTCCTCGTCTCCCGCGAGGAGTTTGACGCCTGCAACGCCACGGACCCCCTTTCCAGGTTTGCCGACGGCAGCACCACGGTGCGTCTCGATAGGCCGGGCTTCTTCTGCTTCATCAGCGGTGAGCCGGGGCATTGCGAGGAGGGCCAGAGGCTCATCGTGCGCGTCATGGTGCACCCGGCCGAGCCTGCGCCCGCGCCTGGTCCGGCAGCCTATGCGCCAGGCCAAGGCGGAGACGGCTCTGGGTCTGGCGGCGGACACGGTGGGTCTTCACCGGGCACGTCGTCTGCTGCCGCTGCGGTTGCTGCCGGCGGCGTCGCTCTCGCTGCAGCGATGGCCGCTCTTTGTGTCGGTCTCGTCTTGCTGCTTCAGTGATCAGTTTGCTCTTCTACTAGATAGTCAGGTTTTATTATTGAGGTTTAATCAATTCCTTCTCTATTAGAGTTCATCCGGTGGTACTAGTGATTCGTGATATGGTACTATTATCATAATTAGTTTGGTTATCCTGTGTAATGACAATATTGTTTGGCTTTCTTCGATCCCTATGACTGTGTTTGGATTACATCTATACTAGTAGTATTCCTTGAATCTTCTGCAAGTGTGATACTGTGATCCGTGGTAAACTTTTTGAGTTTACATCAATGGTACATATCTCGTACAAGTTCTTCGGTGAACATAACTGAAAAGACTACAAATTGATACGAGTTAATGTAAAGTGCCATATCAAACATGTGAGAACGGCACCAGGATTTAGTCCCATTTCATAAATGCTTGAAAACGTCCAGGGTACAATTATATGTACAAGTTGTTGCACATCCATGTCTCAGTTAGTGAAATATATACACTGATCGGTCAAGAGTGTCTACCATGGCTCAGAATTTTTGGTCCAGTAACTTGCAGCAGGTCTGTGGCTGTCCCAGCCATCCTCTGCTAAAATTAGGTTTACTCGTGCCGTGAGAGTGTTCACTGCGTCGTCCTCCAACATCTCCAGTGGATTGGTCCGGGGCTGTCCAACCTGTAAGGAATAGATGTAGAGTGGCATTTAGAGGCGGTGTAGTATTTACAATGGCTGAATGCCAGATTTGAAGATAAATACCATGGCAATTTGGTACGATGTTAAGTACTGCAGGCAATCTTTGTAGTAGCCACAGTGGTACAGAAGGGCAGCATAGTCCCTAAGCTCACAGGGATTGTGATTCAGCAGGATCAGTCTCTCGCAAGCTGCCATCAAGATGCATGGTATGAATGAACCTGATCAGTGACCGCTAGAAAATGCAGATTTGGAGAAAACGGGACTTAGGGTAAATACAGAAAAGAAAGGCAATGGCCTATCTGTTTCCAAAATTCTTGATGATGGGGAACATGGAATGTACAGGTGTGGACAATTTGGATATATCATGAATAAGAAACAGAAGAATCAAAGGCACTACTGTGAATTATCAATGAGGTGACTTGTTCTAATCATTTTAACGGAAGATCCATGAGTTCCACCACGCCGTCCTTGTATACACCTCCAGATTAATAAGATACTAAACGGAAAGGTGTTGTACCTGCCAAAGCACGACGCATATCACCAAAGCGCACATTAGTCCATACTCCACGCATCAACCTATGTTGAGCAGATTTAGCAGCAGCCATCTCTATGGCACTGTAAAAATAAAATCACGTCACTCTAGTGTCATAATTCGTATCATGTATGATGACAATAGCAATTATCTGCTGACCAGGTTATACACAAAACGAACCTTATATTGCCACATGACCTTGCTTGACTGCCGCCTACATTACCAGGGCCATGGTGGTTTGCAGCAACAGCATTCAAAAATAAGCTACTTGACTGATTAGACTGGAACGGCCAAAACATACCCTTCAGAGTTTGTAAAATCTGGAAAACGGATTAATCAAAGTAAGCCCAAATGTCATTGCATTCAACAGATGTCAACTTTTGGAGCCTTACAAAATCACCATTAAAAGAAGAAAACCAAAGCATGATAGCTAACATTAGGAGAAGCAAACTATCTTTAGAGATAAGCAACCATCTAACTCCCAGAGCAAGCTATTCAGGGTTGGGATACAGTTCCAGATCAAAGTCCAGTTAAGATATTATTCAGAAAAATACCCAATTAAGAGTTGACACCTAAATTTCTGGTTCTGAGTATACGAATCAGGTGTAACATCCAGAATCATCAGGTAAAAACCATGTAATGTTACCTGGTTTGGGGGATACGCAATAACTTTGCAAGTGTAACTGAACTGTCGGGTCTCAAACATGAGCGGGTGAAACAAAAAGACCCTAAGGAAAATCTCTCCCTAATAATAAAGCACGGATTGACTTTGTCGGGTTCACCATCACAATACGCTTTCTTCCTGTGATTTTACGCTTTCAATTTGAATTTAAACATATACGCGAGGTGGTACTAAAACCGTTTCGTTCGCGGGTGACAATTGTTTCCGAACGTAGTGATGTTGGGCTGGTATCGGTTCGCTTCTGTTTAGGGCCTCCGCCTGGGCCACGATACCATCACTGCTGGGACTCCTCCCCTGTTCTGGTTTTCTTGGTTGGTTTCCAACTTTTTTTTCACGTGTAGGTCATGTGTGTAAGCTACGGAATCCTCGATCTCGATTAGCCACGCTGACTTACAACTCTCGCTAATAAAAACAGAGCCAACGATGTCGACTCAATCCGTCTCCAGGTTTGATGCAAGAAACCCTAAACCTAGCGACATCGTTGCCAAAGACGGGAGCAACATCGGTGCCGTCTGCCGTGCTGATCGAAGTTGAAGCAACTGCGGCAACGTGAACAAGCTGCACAGCTACGGTGGCAACGGCAACATCAGCGACAGGAACAATCTCACGAGAGTAGGGCTACCTCCACGTAGGGTGCGGCCCCGCGTCGCTAACCGTGATGGGCGCCTGCATCATTCTTCTCGCCACCCCGCGTCGTCGTCGTTGGGGCTGCTCTAACCGTGGTGGGCACCTCCGCGCTGGCATCATTCTCCTCGCCACCATTGTTGCGACCAGTGTCGTCGGTGCATGTGTTGCAGCCTTGCAGGCCGCTGTCGTGGACGGTTGGCTGCTGGAGGTTATGATCGGGGGAGACAACGAGCAGAAGGAGATTGGGAAAGAGAGGGTGGAGGAGAAGACAACGAGATCATGATCGATCGCAGAGATTGTGCGGCACGTCCGGTGTGGCGCGAGCCCGCATCTACGAGTGGCCGTCGTCAAGTGCGTACTTGAGGAATACAGAGAGGGAAGGCGATCAGCTAACATGGTGTCGGAGTTCCTCCAAGATTTCGTTTTGCACACCTAGGACGGCCATAGCACTAGGCAGATGCGGCACCAAATCATAGTCCTAGACTCCTAATGCACCTCCTAGCACATATAGGCGGTGCTTCTTAAGTACGTACCTAATTCTGATTTGTATGGATGGCCTCCTCCTACACACAACTAGAGAACTGATAGGTTATTTCCTTTCCTAGCATGGCCTGCACCACACTGCTTGCAGCAGTGGTGCCAAAAATTACTGCCCATACGTACTCATGTGCCAATTAATTCTCTAGGTGTCGTTGCTTCCTGGTATGTACTTAGTCTCATCATCTTTTGTTTGATATATGTTGGTGATTTTCCCAATGGATTTCCTAATAGTAGAGAGCATGCAGACTAGGATCTTTGTCAGGCCACCTCAAGGTTGCCGGCAGCAGCTACAAGTGTCCAGAAAAACTCTGCTATCCTCGAGTGCCACTTATTAGTGTAAACTACTAATGTTTTCTTACTATATTTTTGAGTATTTGTGTTCCACACAATTATTCTTAGTCATGATATGCTGACATGAAGTTCCTCTTCTAGGACAAGCATGGGGGTGTGCCTTATTGCATAGTTGAAACAAGAGATGTATAACATTCCCTTTCTTTTTAATTGACAGACAGTTCTTCACATTAAGTTGTCATTTGGTTTCACAAGTTTTTACACTAATTCAGTCTCATTGTTTTAGTAGGTTTTCCAAAAACATGTTACCCTGCTCCTCCCATCCATAAATATCCCTCAAGGGTATCATGTTTGTTTTTTAGTTATCCAATTAATATTGTCTAGACTCACTGAAACCTGTAGTTTTCTGTCCTAGGGTTTCCATTGGTATTGTTCCATTGATTCTTTTTGTTGGATTTGGCTGTAGTTGTCAGTCTTTGGCTCTTTGCAGACGGTGATCAATATTACAAGTGATTACAGTTTCTTAATCGTATTTGTCATGATTATTTCCTTTCTTACTAGATTACTGTTGGTATACTTATGATTTCCTTCATGCATTCATCGACATTATCATAGTTCCCAGTAGAAGTTGATTGAAAGGTTTCTAATACATAATATTCACTAGCAAGTTCATCGATGGACTGCCCACCTAAGCTATATAGCAGAGGGTTTGCGTAATGCATGCCATCTTTAATCTTATGGTTACTTCAGTAATAGTAAAGAATAGTCCTATATATTTGCAACCAACTCTCCCTTCATGATACAATAGTCCAGTTTGTACATTTTTATTTTTACACAAGTCTTACCGGTTGACGGACTCTTTGCTTATTCTGAAAGTCGGAAGTCACATATAAAATGGTCTCCCTCAATTGTAACCCAAACCGAATCGCAAGTTCTTGTGCACGAATTGCACCGCCTCAAGCATCCATCTCATTAACTTCGCCGGAACTTTGCCTGTCTATGCTCCACCCATGGTACGCCGTTTATGCGCCTAAAAGTGTTGAATGACATAATCCATTCATTCATTATGTCGGCTCATCGAGGAGCTCGAGCAGAAGCATAGGGAGGCCCTCCAAGCCCAGGCAGTGGAGCATGCCGGAAAGCTCAAAGAGGCCCTCGATGTCATCAATGCCGCTGACACCGCCAGGGTGACATTGGCAGGGGCGGAGCCAGGGGGGGACGAGCAGGGGCCTGCCCCCCCCCCCCCCCCCCCCCCCCCCAATGATCGACAATTTTAGTAGCAGCGATGAGTAATTACCAACGAGATTAGATCAATATATGTACTCGGCCCCCCCTATACTCGAATCCTGGCTCCGTCACTGGACATTGGAATCCAAGGTGGAGGAACTTGAAGACGATGCGATGTTTTTTCTTTCTTTCTCAATTTTAATATCACTCTTTATGCATTCATGGTTGTGTTTGTGTGTGTGTGTGTGTGTGGCTTGTGGGCTGGGGGGGGGGGCACATGTCAAACGGCGGTGATGTTCTTATTAGATGCTGCCCCGCACGTTGTTGCGGAAATATTTTGGAAGATATTTTAATGTGATTAGTTGTAAAATGTTTGAAGTAATAATATAAAAAGCTAAAACTAAAAATGCATAAAATTTATTATGTTTGATTACTATATAGTTGTAAAATGTTTATTAAATATATATAGGATAATAGAATGAAAATTCTCATGTATGTTTGCATGTACAGATGGGTCGGCAACAAAAAAAGGATTACAAGTTTACGAAACAACAAGTCAATGCAGGATGCGATTGATCACATTCCTCGAATAGGTGGACAACATGATAGCGATGGTGGTGAAGAGAAGTGGCAATAAAGGATGAGCCACTTGGGGTGTGCGAGGATCTGTTTCCCGTTGCAACGCACGGGCACACTTACTAGTAAATTACTTACAGTTGTATTTTATAATGTGTATGAAGCTAAGAAAGCAATAAGTGGTGAAAACTGAAAAGGCCTGCCAAACTCTAGTTTATTTTCTGAACAGAAGATTTGTATACGGATAAGTATGGAACAGAACCCAATAATAAGTTTAGGCTAGTCCGGAATGTCGTGAGAATGAATTGTCTAAAGTTACGAAACACCATTGACAGTATTTGCATATAAAAGTTGCCAAGAAGGGATTGAACTCAAGTCTCATTCTGAAACCTGAAACCAATATGGTAGCAATTTTGCTGCTAGTGCAGAAGCTGATGAAAATATCTCCATTCAGCAAACCAGAGCGAGTTAAGATTTCTCAATTGCAGGATACTTCCCCAAAAACATTAAATGAGTATTTAGAAAATGCTCAAAGATATTCTTGCCCGATACTTCCACAGCTATTTAGCAGACTAATGACGTTTGAAAATGAAACATCTGGAATGAAGATCAAAATAAGCTCACCTCAACCAAAAGTGACTTTGCTGTCATAATATTTGGTTCATCACAAAACTTGCTTCTTCGTTTGTCATAGCCCCTAGGGCAGCCATCAAGATCATGTGGAAAGGAGATCTCCTCATCGAAGTCTAGTAAGCCATATAACCGTAGTGTCTTTAGCATCTCCGAATATATCAACGAAAGCATTAGAGCTGATCCTGATCGGCATGTCAAAGTCTGTCAATTGTAGACAACAAAAACAACATTAGAATGGATAGACCACACACATGGCAATCACGTGAGATTACATACAAAGCGGAGAAGACGGGGTCAATCATACCGAGTGAAGATACATAGCCCGAGCATCTGATGCTACGTTTGTTCTTCGAAAGCCCTGAATGAAAAATTGCAACGTGGTAACATGTTAGCACATCAATTGATGGTACAACTGATAGATGGAACACACCATTCGGCATATAATTTAATGAAGGGCTTGAAATTGCATATTCAGAGTCTCAAATAGATACCAAAATGTGCCCATGGCATTTATGCCGATTTATCCCAAAATGTAACATGATCGCATCAATTTGACTGTCAAATTACCTTGTGGACGTAGAGGTAGCGGTCGAGGTGGTCGAAGAAGACCTCGGGCGGCGCGCCGGAGGGCGGGAGGAATCCCGCGGCGAGGAACCCGGTGGAAAGGTCGTCAAGGCGAGCAATGAAGGCGTCGACGGGCAGCGGCACGGAAGAGTGGGAGACGAGCGAGTCGTCCTCGGCCGCGATACAGAGCGCGGCCCGCGCGAGATCGGCGCCGCGGCTGATGGCGATGCTGGTCTCCGCGTTGAGCCTCGTGAGCCTCCCAATCTGCGTCGCGAACCCCTCCCTCGCCGCCCTAGCGTGATCAGTGACGACCCCCGCGGCCTCGAGCGAGTCGTGCAGCACCATCCGAGGTAGGAGACCTCCGCCGCTGTCATCCGCGTCGCCGGAGTTGGCACAGGCCCGGATAGTGTAGGAGGCTCTCCCCCGTCGCCTGCATACAGTCGAGGGGGAGGAGGGGAAGCCGTGGTGACGGCCGAGACCGGAGGGGGGAGCACACACCGCCGCGCAACTCATGGCGCACGGGGCGGCGAACTACGGGAGCTACTCAGGGGCAGCGTGAGGCGACGACTACAGGAAAGAAATATCTCGGCCTTTCACCTGCTTCTCTCGGCCGGGTAATCCACCACAATTTGCAATTTCAGAATCCAATTTTACGGAGAAATGGCCAAATTTGGATGTGAAAAAACGCGAACTTAAAAAGAATGGTTTAGAGCAGCTCTAGCACAGTCGCTATATGACAGCCTCCCTAAAACGCAGCAACATATAATACCAAAGGCTTATGAGGCAAAGCGCAAATACAAAATTACTACAAAGCCAACTCCAACGCACGACCGCAAATGATATGAATTTTGTTCGGTTTCTGTCCGTTTGCATCGGTAAAACGGATACAACCGTCCGTTTGCGGTCACTTATCCATTATGCGCTCAACCAACCGCCGCATTTCAAATGTTTGTCTGCATTATGAACTTAAATTTAAATAAAAAAGACATTACAATAAAAATGATACAGCACATCTTTGCGGAGCGTGCTCTCCCCCCACCCCTCGGCGTTGCCGGCCCCTGTGCCGACGGCGCGGCCGTGCCTCCGCCACCCGGCTGAGGTCTCCACCGGCCTTGTCTCGCTGCCGCCTGCCATGTCCCCTCGCAGCCCCGCCTCCTTGGAGAGGGTCGCCTTCTCGGACGTGGATTCCGCCCTCGGATCCCCGGCCCCATCGTTCGCCGATGTGGTCTCCTCCGGGCATTCAAGGCCTGCATCGCCGGCCCCGCCTCGCACCTCCTCGCCCATCAGACCTACGCCGCCTGCGCCGTCTGCCCCACCGCGTCCGCGCCTTCAATCCATTGTGGTGGTGGGTTAGGGCGGCCATGAACCCGCCGGGGCGGGCAGGCCTGCGGCTTCGCAGGGGGCCGTTTCACAGGAGTGGCGTGTGGTCCGCCGCAAGGGCAAGAAAGGGGCGCTGCTCCGACCCGCCAATAGCACCGACGCCATTACTACTCCACCATCCCCAACCACCGCCGGCCGCGGCATTCATTCCAGCTCCACCTATAAGGCTGACCTCCATGGTAGGTGCTTCCGGTGTCTCAGCTCCTCTCACAGAGTTGCCTCCTGCCGTAGTGAAGTCCGGTGCATCCACTGCCTCGTCCTCGGCCATACCACCCACCACTGCCCTTCTCGCCACCTTCCTCGCGTTCCGCTCTCCTCCCTCGACGAGCCGCGCCGCCGTCCCCCTCCCCCGCGGCTATCGGTCTCCTCCCGCATAGCTTTCCCACAAGGTCACCCTAACCACGATCGCGCTCCTGTCCTTTCTCGGCTGGTCTTCCCACCGCCACCATCGCCACCCCCATCTCGACCAACCGTGCCGCCTACCACAACCCCCCCTACCACCCCTCCGCCGGCCATGGAGATGGCCGCACGCTTCTCATACGGTCCGGCGAGGGGGAACCGCCACTGCCGCAAGACGGTGTGCCTGATCGAGGAGACCCAGGAGGCGCTGGACGAGGAGACGCGGCTGTGCGAGTCTGCCCTTGTGTTCACCGTCGTGGGCTCGCCAGCGTTGGTGCCCGCGGATGTCGCGGCGGCCGTTCGCGCGGAGTTCCCTGATGTGCCCACCAATGGCCTTCAGGTCTCCCTGATGCAGCCGGGCTCGTTCTTCGTGCGCTTTGCTCATCGCCGGTGGTTCGACCTGGTGTGTGTCCACGATATGGTGCACGCCCACGGCACGCCCCTACTGATCCGTCGGTGGAACCGGCTGACCTTCACGACATCCATCAAGTGCCGGTACAGCGTGCGGCTCTTCATCCAGGGCATCCCGCCGCACGAGTTCAGCGTCAACACCGCCCAAGACCTGCTTCCCAAATGCCTCTTCTACCAGGTGGCCATCGAATCCCTCGACAAGCTCGACATGTCCTACTTCGTCGCCCGGGCCTGGGTGGGCGACCCCGACGAGGTGCCGACGGAGACGGTGCTCACCGTCCGGCCAGGCACCCGCTGCTCCGACCCGCTGGCGCATGTTTCCCTCCCGCCCGGCTTTGGGCTCGATGGGGAGGAGGAGGAGGAGAACTGCGCCTGCACCGAGCACCTCCCCAGCAAGCTTCACTACCCGGTGCTCGTCCACGTCGACTCCATCACCTACTATCCTCCCCGCCCGGAGTACGCGGTCCGGCGTGATGGGGGCGATGAAGACGACGATGCGCCGCCGCCCGAAGACCTGCCGCACCCGTGGGAGCACGGGGTTCCCGACGACGTCACTAGGACCCGAACAGGTTTCGGCCTCTCGTTGGCTGAAAGGAGGGGCCACCGCCGGAATGGTCGCCCCTACTCCGGCCACTACCGGCGGGTGCCCGGTGTATTGCAGCCCGAGGAGATCTATGGCAAGGCCGTCCGCGAGCTATCCTCTCCCATCTTCGTGCCAGCGGACGCCGATGAGGGCTCCGGCGACAACTCCCATCTCTGCGGCGCGGCAGCGGCGGAGCCGCGCGAGGAGGGGGCGGTGGCCGAGCCGGCTACGTTGCATGCAGACGTCACGTCGCGCGCCCCACGCATGGGGTCCCCGATGCTGCCGTCCTCGGTGGTCCAACCGCTGGTGCGCGAGGACACGGGCGGGGCCCTGCCCCTGGTGGGCATGGGCCATCTGTCCCTGTCGCCTGGGGTGGCAGCCGACAGGCGGGGTGCGGGCCACCACTTCCCCGCCAATGATAACTGCGGTTGCCTACACCCTTGCGGCATCGGATCCGCAGGCCGCAGTGCCCCCCTGCGTGTCCACCGTGGTGGGGCCGCTGTCGGGTGGTCGGGCGAGCGGCTTGAGGCCCAACACGGACGACCTCCTGTCCGCTGCCCTGCATGGCACGGTGACCGTGCTGGATGGACCGCTGACCAATCCCAAGCATGCCCACGCTAGCGCTGGCATCCTGGAGGCTACTCTGCATGGCGCGCCGACCCTGATGGATGGACCGCTGACTGCGCAACTGCATGCCCACGCCAGCGCTGCTGAAGAGGGGGGTCCCACTCAGGGTGGGGCCGAGGCGGTGGGCCCTGGTGGGGCTGTCGGTGGGGTGCCTGCCTTCCCCATCACCCATGAGCAGGCCACCAAGCTCTTCCTTGACCTGGTGGCTGCCCCCATCGAACTGGTCGTCCTCCAAGCTCCAAAAGCACCGCGTGGACGTCCACGCCGCCCGGCGAGGACGCCGGCGACGGCCACGAGGCGCAGCTACCGCTTGAACTGCAAGAAGAACCTCTTCCTTGCGGCTCAAGGGAACGTCATGGCACAGGCCCGTCGCCTTGTCATGTCCAAGCGCGGGCTCGCCATTCCGGAGCGCGGCGAGGTGGTGGAGCTACGCCTTGCCGAGTACCAGAGGATCTTCGACGAGCCCCTATCGCCTGTCCAGATAGAGGCACTCTCCGCGCTGGCCAGAGCGGGCAAGAATGTAGCGTCGCCGGCTCCGGCGTCGTCTTAGGCTGCTGTGTCGGATGTTAGTCGATCTCGTTCCCTTATGGAAGACAACTGGTTAGTTTGGAACGTCAGGGGTTTGAACAACCCAGCTAGGAGAGCTGTGGTTAAGGAGGTGGTGTATCGCAACAATGTATCCCTAGTTTGTTTGCAAGAAACGAAGCTATCATTCATCGATAGAGCTATGGTCGCACAGTGTTGTGGCAATGATTTCTCGGAGTTTGCATACCTACCCGCGGAGGGCACCAGAGGGGGATGCTGCTTGCATGGAAAGGAAACCACTACTCCCTGCCTGGCGTCACCATTCTCACACACGCCGTGGCTGTGACTGGATGCAACGCCAAGGGAGAGCAACTGGGGATCATCGGTGTATATGGCCCGCAGAACTGGGACGAGAAGGTGCAGTTTCTTCAAGAGCTCAGGCATACGGTGCAGAACTCAGTGTCAGCTGGGGTTGCCCTAGCCTTAGTCGGAGACTTCAACCTCATCACGCGGGCAGCTGACAAGAACAACTCCCGGATCAACTGTCGATGCATCACAACATTTAGGAGTTTTATTAACGAGTTGCAACTGAAGGACCTATACCTACATGGTCGTAGGTACACATGGAGTAACGAGCAAGATCAAGCAACAATGGTGAAGCTAGACCGTATACTCATCAATGGAGCATTCGAGGAGCTGCTGCCCGACTGCATGTTGCAAGCTCTATCCTCAGAGATCTCGGACCACTGCCCTTTATTGCTCAATTGTGAGATAGCTTTTCGGCAGGCGCGATGCTTCAGATTCCAGAACCATTGGACCAAATTGGAGGGATTCGAGGAGGTGGTCTGTGCCGCTTGGCAGGGGGGGCCTACGGCCGGTGACCCCGTCGGCCAGTTTGCCGGCAGGCTCCAGGCCATGGCTACAGCGCTCCAATGCTGGCAGGCCAAGTTCTGCAACAACATCAAGCTCAAGGCGGCCATCACGAGTGAGATCATTGCACAGCTCGACAGGGCTATGGACCAGAGGCCCCTCACGGCAGACGAAAGACAGTTCAGGGCCAACATGAAGATGCAGCGACTCGGATATGCCACGCTGGACAGGGCTATCTGGCGGCAGAAATCGAGGGTTAGGGGGATAAAGGAAGGGGATGCAGGAGCTAACTTCTTCCATGCCAAAGCTACGGCGCGAAGATGTAAAAACTTCATCCCCAAGCTACAGGTGGACGGGGTTACAGTCACCGATCAGGAAACCAAGGTGAAGGCCTTCCATTCCTTCTTCGAGCCTATCTTCAGGGCCAAGCAACCAAGGCCAAGGAGGCTGAACTTACAGGGGCTCGGTTATGAACGAATTGAGCTAGGTGACATGGATGCGCCCATCACCGAAGAGGAAATCATTGCCAACATAGCGGAGCTGGACGACAATAGAGCTCCCGGACCCGATGGATTCACGGGGCTATTTTACAAACGCTGCTGGCACATCATTAGGGCTGACCTAACTGCAGCCATCAGGGCAGTACAAACCACCACGACGACCCACCTCCGGCGCCTGAACCAAGCTACCATGATCCTACTTGCAAAGAGTGTTGACGCCGCCACCACGAAGGATTACAGGCCGATCAGTCTGGTTTGTAGCTTCGCCAAGCTGGTTACCAAAATCTTGGCGACAAGGCCACAGAGGAGGATGAATGATCTGGTTGGGCCTTGTCAGAACGCATTCATCAGAGGTAGGGCTATCCAAGACAACTTCTGTTTTGTCAGCGGCCTGGCCAAGGCCTTTCGGCGATCCAAAACGCCTGCCCTAATGCTGAAACTTGACATCCAACGTGCTTTCGACACGGTATCCTGGGAGTTCCTTCTTGAGCTGCTAACCGCAAGGGGTTTTGGGAGAGTGTTCACCAACTGCCTGGCTGCGCTCCTCAGTACAGCATCCACGAGAATCCTAGTCAATGGCGAGCTCTCCGACAGGATTGACCTTATGAAGGGCCTCGGGCAGGGCGATCCTCTTTCCCCACTGTTGTTTGTTTTGGTGATGGACTGCCTAGCAAAACTAATTGACAAGGCAGCGAACCTGGGAATTCTGGGCCCTATGGGAGACCAAATATTGCCTTTCCGGACATCTCTATACGCAGACGACGCAGTGCTGTTCATCAACCCTTGCCGGCGCAAGATTGTCGCCGTAAGCCAGATCTTAGGGATGTTCGGCGATGCCACGGGCCTGCACACGAACCTCGCAAAGTCATCCGTATCGCCCATCTGCTGCGAGGGGATGGACCTGCAGGAGTTGCTCCAAGACTTGAACTGCCCGATCAAGCATTTTCCGTGCACCTACCTCGGCATGCCCCTGATAGATTCAAAGCTGAAGAAGAATGACCTCCAACCAATATGTGACAAACTAGTTTGCAGAATGAAGGGATGGAAGTTGGCCTTGCTTACCATGGACGCGAGACTGGACCTGGTCAAAATGGTACTCTCGGCCATGCCGATCTTCCAGATGATCGCGTTGATCATGCCAACTTGGCTTGCGAAGCTGATAGACAAGGTGCGGCGTGGTTTTCTCTGGGAGGGCACCGAGGCGACAGCGGGGGGCAAGTGTTTGGTCAACTGGAGAACTGTTTGTAGGCCCAAGGAGCTCGGCGGGCTCGGCATCACCAACGTGCTGGCACATAGTAGGGCATTGCAGATGAGGTGTCTCTGGCGCTCCTGGACCGATGGCATCAAGGCTTGGGACGGGCTACAACTACCAATTGACTGCACTGTCATAGCCCTTTTCAATGCCTCGGTCGACTTCCAGCTTGGCAATGGTGAGCGGATACTCTTCTGGAAGGAGCCATGGTTCAAAGGTATCTGCCTCCAACATGCTTTCCCGGTGCTGTTCGAGCATTGCACTAGGAAGAACTTAACGGTCGCCCAAGCGCTTGTGGAAGGCAGATGGATGAGACACCTCAAGCAACACCTACCGCTACAGGCAACCAGAGAGTTCTTGGCACTATGGAAAGGGATCAGCGGCACTGTCCTATCGACGGCGCATGACCAGTGCGGTGGAGATGGACCTCCGACGGGATTTACACGGCCCGGTCGGCATACCTGATCCAGTTTGAGGGATGCACCAGGAGTGGCTTCGCTGACTTTATCTGGAACACAGACGCGCCTGGCAAGTGCAAACTGTTTGCGTGGTTGGCAATGCTTGGGCGTTGCAACACTGCCGACGTTCTAGCCAAGAAGGGCTGGCCACATAATGCAACCTGCTCTTTCTGTGACGGACCAATGGAAGATGCCATTCACCTGCTGGCAACATGCCCGTTCACGCTGCAGATTTGGCATGCCGTCCTCCGCCGGTGCGGTCTACCTCAGGAGCTCGCCCCATGCCCAGCCACAGAATCCCTGTCACAATGGGCTGAGCGCACAACCTCTATGCGTCCGGCGGTGCAAAGCAAGAAGTGGAGTGCCTTGGTACAACTAGTCTGGTGGTCAACTTGGAATGAACGCAACGCTAGAATCTTCCGGAACCAGCAATCATCAGCACACACAGTGGTCGACAGGATGATTGAGGAGGCAAACGTGTGGCGAATTGCTGGACGAGGCAATGCCAGCTCCTTGCTGAACAGACCCAGGGAACCCGATTAAGGAATTGCGCTAGATCAGGGCTAGTACTGGTGTAGGAGTTGTCCATTATTGCATGTTCGATCTGTACATCGCTTGTAACTATTCTCCTCTAACCCCCCCATATATCAATGAAAAGCTGCTCTCAGCCTTTTCGTCAAAAAAATATACATATTACATTAGCTTAAAAAGTCCATGAAAATCACGACTGAACATTCAAATTAAACTTGAAATTAAAAAAACTGTAAAAACTAGAAACCCTAGATTGGGCCACCACTACCTTGCTGGCCGTCTTCGTTCGCCGTTGTTCTCGTCATCATCATCCATGGTGAGGTCAATGTACGGCGGTGGCTGCCAAAGGTGGGCGGCGACCTCGCTGGTGGCTGCCAAAGAAGGGCACGCAACGCCTCAGGTGGTTGCCAAAGAGGAGCAGGCGGCATCTGTTGTGGTTGTGCGGGGCTAGTGATGTAACACCCACGATGCGGCTATATCTCCCACGTGTCGAGGCACGACTTAGAGGCATAACCGCATGGTTGTTTAGTCGCAAGTGGGGTAATCTTCACACAATCCCATGTATTTAATAAAAAAGGGATAAAGAGTTGAGAGTGGATTTTTGGAACCCGGGTGTATTGGAGGACCTTATTTTAAATACTTTGAAAATCACATTTAATGTTTCAAAAAATTCTGAAAAAAATTCTACGTGATCATATGGATGTATATTACACATGTGTAAAGTTTGGTGATGAAATAAGTAAATAGGCGACCTATATAAAAATGACAAAATGGTGATTTCCAAATAGTGAATAATGCATGCACTGTTCATCTTTCCAAAACCACGATTTTGTCATTTTTGTGTAACTCACATGGTTACTTATTTCAGCATCAAAATTTGCACATGTGTAATATACATTCATATAAACATGTTGATTTGTTTTCAGAATTTTTTAAAACTTCAAAAAAGCATTTTGGCACAGTTCAAAAAATAGGGCTCCAATGCACCTGGGTTCCAAAGTGACTTTTTGTAAAGAGTTGGCTTACAATCGGCACTTCACACAAATAACATATTAAACATACATCATCTAGAGTACAATCAAGGTCTGACTACGGAACCAGAATAAAAGAAGACAACCCCAAATGCTAGATCCTCGATCGTCCCAACTGGGCTCCTCTACTGCTCATCCGGAAAAGAAACGTAGTAATGGCCTGAATCCTCGTCGAACTCCCACTTGAGTTTGGTAGCATCACCTGCACTGGTATCCTTGGCACCTGCACCTGTTTGGAAATATCCGTGAGTCATGAGGACTCAGCAATCTCACACCTGCGAGATCAAGACTATTTAAGCTTATGGGTAGGAAAGGGTAGTGAGTTGGAGTTGCAGCAAGCACTAAGCATATATGGTGGCTAACATACGCAAATAGAGCGAGAAGAGAAGCAATGCACGGTCGAGAAACTAGACGTGATCAAGAAGTGATCCTGAAAACTACTTACGTTCAAGCATAACACGAGACCGTGTTCTTTTCCCGGACTCCGCCGAAAAGAGACCATCACGGCTACACACGTTTGATTCATTTTAATTAAGTTAAGTGTCAAGTTCTCTACAACTGGATATTAACAATTTCCCATCTGCCACATAACCGCAGGCACGGCTTTCGAAAGTTCAAACCCTGCAGGGGTGTCCCAACTTAGCCCATCACAAGCTCTCACGGTCAACGAAGGATATTCCTTCTCCCGAGAAGACCCGATCAGTCTCGAAATCCCGGTTACAAGACATTTCGACAATGGTAAAATAAGACCAGCAAAGACGCCCGATGTGTCGACAATCCCGATAGGATTCGCACGTATCTCATTCTCAGGACACACCAGATAGGTCAAGCTACGAGTAAAACCAGCCCTCAAGTTGCCCTGAGGTGGCCCCGCAGGTTGCCCGGTTCGGACCAACACTTAGAGAAGCACTGGCCCGGGGGTTTAAAATAAAGATGACCCTCGGGTTAATTACTCCCAAGGGAAAGATATAGGTTGTTAGGCAAATGTAAAACCAAGGTTGGGCCTTGCTGGAGGAGTTTTATTCAAAGCGAACTGTCAAGGGGTTCCCATAACACCCAACCACGTAAGGAACGCAAAATCAAGGAACATAACACCGGTATGACGGAAACTAAGGCGGCAAGAGTGGAACAAAACACCAGGCATAAGGCCGAGCCTTCCACCCTTTACCAAGTATATAGATGCATTAATTAAATAAGAGATATTGTGATATCCCAACATATCCATGTTCCAACATGGAACAAACTTCAACTTCACCTGCAACTAGCAACGCTATAAGATGGGCTGAGCAAAAGCGGTAACATAGCCAAACAACGGTTTGCTAGGAAGGTGGGTTAAAGGCTTGACATGGCAATATGGGAGGCATGATAAAACAAGTGGTAGGTAGCGCGACATAGCGATAGAGCAAACAACTAGCAAGCAAATATAGAAGTGATTTTGAGGGTATGGTCATCTTGCCTGAGATCCCGCAAGGAAGAAGAATGAGTCCAAGTAGATGACCCAACGTAGTCGAACGAATCCTCACAACTCCGGAACGAAACCGAAGCTAACGAAAGAAGCAACCCGGAAAGAAGCAAGCAACATAGTAAACAACCATCACATAAACATGGCATGATGCACAATCAAGTATGATTCATGTCCGGTTTAAAAAGGCATGTCATGGCAAAGTGCACAAGAAAAACTACAAGTTAAGTGGAACTCAATATGCAACGAGTTGCATATTGACAAAACACCACATTTGAATTATTTAGTTCTCTCCTGTTTATGTACTCAACAAAATTCAATGTTGTTAAACATGGCAAGAGGGTGAAGCATAATAAAACTACCTAACTAGGCAAATTTAAATGAGGCCAGAAATAACAAACAACAATTTCGGAAAATCCTCATATGCAATTTATGGAATTTGTACTGTTCTTCCCTAAACATAATTTTAGAGTTGTTAAACATGCAAAGTACTGCCACCAAGTTAATCTATGCATTTTTCTACCCCATTTACATATAAAATTTATTACAAATCGAGCTACGGTTAATTAGTTATGAAATAAATCATTTTTAACATGGCATTTACGCAAATTAAAACAAACAGCAAGTTTAAACATTTCAAACATGCATAAAAGTTGTATATTATGAATCTAGATGAAAATCTAAGCATTTTTCATATATAAAGTTTTTGCATAAGATGCACGGTTGTGAAGTTATTAAATGCATGAAGACTAGGGACTTTTCTGTAAAAACTGCAGTCTCTGGAAAAATGCTAAATTCGCAGATCTGGGAAAATGATACGGGCCGAAACTGGAGGGCTGGCCCAACAGGAGGGAAAAATAGAGGGGCGCTGGGGTGAGGGTTCTCACCCTCGGCCAAGATCTGGCCCGCTCGGTGGAAGAGAGGACGACGGGGCTGGCCGGGCGCGCTGGGCCTTGCTGGATCTGGGCCACGCGCAGGGCAGCGGTCAACGCCGGCGTGCGGCGGCAGCGGCCGAACTCCGGCAAGGGCGGCGTGTGCGGAAACAGCGACGGGCGCGTCCGGCGAGGTCGGGATCGCGTCGTAGGGCCCTGGATCCGGCTGAGGAGTGCTTGACGACGCCGGCACGGAGTTTGGATGCGGCGCGGGCGAAGGTTGACTTCGGCGGAACTCCGGCGGAGCCGCGTGATACGTCTCCAACGTATCTATAATTTTTGATTGCTCCATGCTATATTATCTACTGTTTTGGGCATTATTGGGCTTTATTTTCCACTTTTATATTATTTTTGGGACTAACCTATTAACCGGAGGCCCAGCCCAGATTTGTTGTTTTATGCCTATTTCAGCGTTTCGAAGAAAAGGAATATCAAACGGAGTCGAAACGGAACGAAATCAACTGGAGAAGTTATTTTTGGAACGAAAGCCACCTGATGGACTTGGACCCCACGTCAAGGAAGGAAGGAGGAGCTCACGAGGGTAGGGGGCGCGCCCCCTGCCTCGTGGGGCCCTCGTGGCTCCCCTGACGTGCTTCTTCTGCCTATATAACTTCATATACCCTAAAACTTCCAGAACGCACAATAGATCGGGAGTTCCGCCGCCAGAAGCCTCCGTAGCCACCGAAAACCAATCTAGACCCGTTCCGGCACCTTGCCGGAGGGGGCAATCCCTCTCCGGTGGCCATCTTCATCATCCCGGTGCTCTCCATGACGAGGAGGGAGTAGTTCTCCCTCGGGGCTGAGGGTATGTACCAGTAGCTATGTGTTTGATCTCTCTCTCTCTCTCTCTCTCTCGTGTTCTTGATTTGGCACGATCTTGATGTATCGCGAGCTTTGCTATTATAGTTGGATCTTATGTTTCTCCTCCCCCTCTTTTCTCTTGTAATGAATTGAGTTTTCCCCTTGAAGTAATCTTATCGGATTGAGTCTTTAAATATTTGAGAACACTTGATTTATGTCTTGCCGTGGATATCTGTGGTGACAATGGGATATCACGTGATTCACTTGATGTATGTTTTGGTGATCAACTTGCGGGTTCCGCCCATGAACCTATGCATAGGGGTTGGCACACATTTTCGTCGTGATTCTCCGGTAGGAACTTTGGGGCACTCTTTGAGGTCCTTTGTGTTGGTTGAATAGATGAATCTGAGATTGTGTGATGCATATCGTATAATCATACCCACGGATACTTGAGGTGACATTGGAGTATCTAGGTGACATTAGGGTTTTGGTTGATTTGTATCTTAAGGTGTTATTCTAGTACGAACTCTAGGGCTGTTTGTGACACTTATAGGAATAGCCCAACAGATTGATTGGAAAGAATAACTTTGAGGTGGTTTCGTACCCTACCATAATCTCTTCATTCATTCTCCGCTATTAGTGACTTTGGAGTGACTCTTTGTTGCATGTTGAGGGATAGTTATGTGATCCAATTATGCTAGTATTGTTGAGAGGACTTACACTAGCGAAAGTATAAACCCTAGGCCCTATTTCCTATCATTGCAATACCGTTTACGCTCACTTTTATCACTTGCTACCTTGCTGTTTTTATAATTTCAGATTACAAATACTATTATCTACTATCTATATTGCACTTGTATCACCATCTCTTCGCCGAACTAGTGCACCTATACAATTTACCATTGTATTGGGTGTGTTGGGGACACAAGAGACTCTTTGTTATTTGTTTGCAGGGTTTCTTGAGAGAGACCATCTTCATCCTACACCTCCTACGGATTGATAAACCTTAGGTCATCCACTTGAGGGAAATTTTCTACTGTCCTACAAACCTCTGCACTTGGAGGCCCAACAACGTCTACAAGAAGAAGGTTGTGTAGTAGACATCAAGCTCTTTTCTGGCGCCGTTGCCGGGGAGGTTAGCGCTTGAAGGTATATCTTTAGATCTTGCAATCGAGTCTTTTAGTTTCTTGTTTTATCACTAGTTTAGTTTATAAAACAAAACTATAAAAAAATGGAATTGAGTTTGTCTCATACGCTTCACCTTTTTAATATCTTTCGTGAGTATGATGGAAAGGATAATTGTGCTCAAGTGCTAGAAGAAGAAATCTATAAAATGTTTGGCACTAAATCTTTGAATGATGAGCATGATTGCAATGTTGTTAGTACGAATTCTTTGAATATCCATGATGCTAATGATGATTGCACTAGTTATGATGAAAATGTCTCCTATAAACATGTCAATTTTTGTGGAGTGCATTGGGTTTGTAAGTACACACCAAATAGGGAAGATAGATATTGCAAGAGGCATAAGTACTTAGAAACTAAATTGTTGCAAGAAGAGCTAGATGAATGTGCTGAAAATTTAAGATATCTTACCCATACTTGCGAAGTTTGCAATGAACATGGTCATTTAAATATCAAATGCAAATCGTTTCATGACCGTATCGTGTCCAAAAACTGTGATGACTTGATTTCCCTTGCACATCATAATGAACTTAGTTTGCTCTTGGGTTATGAAGAAATGAAATGTATAACTGAGGGTATTCCAAAATTTAATCTCGATAAACTCCTTGGTTTTTATCTAGAGAAGATTTATATGTATTGTGCGGTGAATTGCATTGACAATCCTTATATTGCCAATTACATAAAGAAAAGAAAACAAATAGAAGATGGAGAGAATACTAATGAAAGCGAAGAGACTTCCCAATATCCTCCTATTATTTCTTATGATGAATCAGGTAACGATGAGGAGCCTCCTATTCAACCAATCTCATTAATAAGGAGCTCCAAAAAGAGGATTGAACCCACACATGATGTGGTGAAGAAGAAGAAAAGAAAAAGGAAGAGAGGTAAAAAGATATCTCTCCCAAATAATGCTGCTCCTATTACTATTGTGCCTCATGAAAATATAATTAAGGAAGATAATGATACTTCTTATGATCGTGAAAATCTTTTTGGCACTTGCTTGGAAGGATATAATAATTGCTATACTATCCGTGCTATCTATACTATTAATGATGAGAGTGATTATGCTTATGATATGAAAAGGCCCAAGCTTGGGGAAGCTATGTTTGATGAGGATGAAATATT